>NW_027675711.1:20000-42171 GCF_965601325.2 Salmo salar
CACACACACACACACACACACACACACACACACACCGACAACACACACACACACAAACCGACAACACACACACACACACACCGACAACACACACACACACACCTACCACACACACACACACACCGACAACACACCGACAACACACACACACACACCGACAACACACACACACCGACAACACACACACACACACCGACAACACACACACACACACACACACTGACAACACACACACACACCGACAACACACACACACACACCGACAACACACACACACACACACCGACAACACACACACACACACCGACAACACACACACACACACACCGACAACACACACACACACAACACACACACCGACAACACACACACACACACACACACCGACAACACACACACACCGACAACACACACACACATCGACAACACACACTCACACACACACCGACAACACACACACACACACACACACACACACCGACAACACACACACACACACCGACAACACACACACACACACACCGACAACACACACACACACCGACACCACACACACACACACCGACAACACACACACACACACCAACAACACACACACACACACCGACAACACACACACACACACCGACAACACACACACACACCGACAACACACACACACACACCGACAACACACACACACACACACACCGACAACACAAACACACACACACACCGACAACACACACACACACACACCGACAACACACACACACACAACACACACACACACCGACAACACACACACACACACACACTGACAAGACACACACACACACACCGACAACACACACACACACACCGACAACACACACACACACACACACACACACCGACAACACACACACACACACACCGACAACACACACACACACCGACAACACACACACACACACACTGACAACACACACACACACACACACCGACAACACACACACACACCGACAACACACACACACACACACTGACAACACACACACACACACACACCGACAACACACACACACACCGACAACACACACACACACACACACACCAGCAACACACTCACACACACCGACAACACACACACACACACACCGACAACACACACACACACACCGACAACACAGACACACACACACACCGACAACACACACACACACACACACCGATAACACACACACACACACTGACAACACACACACCAGCAACACACTCACACACACCAACAACACACACACACACACCGACAACACACACACACACACCGACAACACAGACACACACACACCGACAACACACACACACACACACACCAACAACACACACACACACACCGACAACACACACACACACACCGACAACACACACACACACCGACAACACACACACACACACCGACAACACACACACACACACACACCGACAACACAAACACACACACACACCGACAACACACACACACACACACCGACAACACACACACACACACCGACAACACACCGACAACACACACACACACACCGACAACACACACACACCGACAACACACACACACACACACCGACAACACACACACACACACACACACTGACAACACACACACACACCGACAACACACACACACACACACCGACAACACACACACACACACACCGACAACACACACACACACACCGACAACACACACACACACACACACCGACAACACACACACACACAACACACACACCGACAACACACACACACCGACAACACACACACACATCGACAACACACACTCACACACACACCGACAACACACACACACACACACACACACACACCGACAACACACACACACACACCGACAACACACACACACACACACCGACAACACACACACACACCGACACCACACACACACACACCGACAACACACACACACACACCAACAACACACACACACACACCGACAACACACACACACACACCGACAACACACACACACACACACCGACAACACACACACACACCGACAACACACACACACACACACTGACAACACACACACACACACACACCGACAACACACACACACACACCGACAACACACACACACACACACACACCAGCAACACACTCACACACACCGACAACACACACACACACACACCGACAACACACACACACACACCGACAACACAGACACACACACACACCGACAACACACACACACACACACACCGATAACACACACACACACACTGACAACACACACACCGACAACACACACACACACACACCGACAACACACACACACACACCGACAACACACACACACACACCGACAACACACACACACACACAACGACAACACACACACACACTGACAACACACACACACACCGACAACACACACACACACACACCGACAACACACACACACACACACCGACAACACACACACACAACACACACACACACACACCGACAACACACACACACACACACACACCGACAACACACACACACACACACACCGACAACACACACACACACCGACAACACACACACACACACACCGACAACACACACACACAACACACACACACACACCGACAACACACACACACACACACCGACAACACACACACACACACACACCGACAACACACACACACACACACCGACAACACACACACACACACCGACAACACACACACACACACCGACAACACACACACACACACACACACACACACACCGACAACACACACACACACACTGACAACACACACACACACACACCGACAACACACACACACACACCGACAACACACACACACACCGACAACACACACACACACACACACCGACAACACACACACACACACACCGACAACACACACACACACACACACACACACACACACACACACACACACCGACAACACACACACACACCGACAACACACACACACACACCGACAACACATAAACACACACACACCGACAACACACACACACACACACCGACAACACACACACACACACCGACAACACACACACACACACACACACACACACCGACAACACACACACACACACACCGACAACACACACACACACCGACAACACACACACACACACACACTGACAACACACACACACACACACACCGACAACACACACACACACACCGACAACACACACACACACACACACACCAGCAACACACTCACACACACCGACAACACACACACACACACACCGACAACACACACACACACACCGACAACACAGACACACACACACACCGACACCACACACACACACACACACACCGATAACACACACACACACACTGACAACACACACACCAGCAACACACTCACACACACCGACAACACACACACACACACACCGACAACACACACACACCGACAACACAGACACACACACACACCGACAACACACACACACACACACACCGATAACACACACACACACACACACCGACAACACACACACACACAACACACACACACACACACACACACACACACACCAACAAGACACACACACACAAACCGACAACACACACACACACACACCGACAACACACACACACACACCTACCACACACACACACACACCGACAACACACCGACAACACACACACACACACCGACAACACACACACACCGACAACACACACACACACACACACCGACAACACACACACACACACACACACTGACAACACACACACACACACACCGACAACACACACACACACACCGACAACACACACACACACACACCGACAACACACACACACACACACCGAAAACACACACACACACACACCGACAACACACACACACACAACACACACACCGACAACACACACACACACACACACACACACACCGACAACACACACACACACCGACAACACACACACACACCGACAACACACACTCACACACACACCGACAACACACACACACACACACACACACACCGACAACACACACACACACACCGACAACACACACACACACACACCGACAACACACACACACACACACACACACACCAACAACACACACACACACACCGACAACACACACACACACACCGACAACACACACACACACCGACAACACACACACACACACCGACAACACACACACACACCTACCACACACACACACACACACAACGACAACACACACACACCGAGAAGACACACACACAGACACACACCGACAACACACACACACACACCGACAACACACACACACACACCGACAACACACACACACATCGACAACACACACTCACACACACACCGACAACACACACACACACACACACACACACACCGACAACACACACACACACACCGACAACACACACACACACACACCGACAACACACACACACACCGACACCACACACACACACACCGACAACACACACACACACACCAACAACACACACACACACACCGACAACACACACACACACACCGACAACACACACACACACCGACAACACACACACACACACCGACAACACACACACACACACACACCGACAACACAAACACACACACACACCGACAACACACACACACACACACCGACAACACACACACACACAACACACACACACACCGACAACACACACACACACACACACTGACAAGACACACACACACACACCGACAACACACACACACACACACACCGACAACACACACACACACACCGACAACACACACACACACACACACACACACCGACAACACACACACACACACACCGACAACACACACACACACCGACAACACACACACACACACACTGACAACACACACACACACACACACCGACAACACACACACACACACCGACAACACACACACACACACACACACCAGCAACACACTCACACACACCGACAACACACACACACACACACCGACAACACACACACACACACCGACAACACAGACACACACACACACCGACAACACACACACACACACACACCGATAACACACACACACACACTGACAACACACACACCAGCAACACACTCACACACACCGACAACACACACACACACACCGACAACACACACACACACACCGACAACACAGACACACACACACCGACAACACACACACACACACACACCGATAACACACACACACACACACCGACAACACACACACACACAACACACACACACACACACACACACACACACACACCGACAACACACACACACACAAACCGACAACACACACACACACACACCGACAACACACACACACACACCTACCACACACACACACACACCGACAACACACCGACAACACACACACACACACCGACAACACACACACACCGACAACACACACACACACACACCGACAACACACACACACACACACACACTGACAACACACACACACACACACACCGACAACACACACACACACACCGACAACACACACACACACACACCGACAACACACACACACACACCGACAACACACACACACACACACACCGACAACACACACACACACAACACACACACCGACAACACACACACACCGACAACACACACACACATCGACAACACACACTCACACACACACCGACAACACACACACACACACACACACACACACCGACAACACACACACACACACCGACAACACACACACACACACACACCGACAACACACACACACACACACCGACAACACACACACACACACCGACAACACACACACACACACACACCGACAACACACACACACACAACACACACACCGACAACACACACACACCGACAACACACACACACATCGACAACACACACTCACACACACACCGACAACACACACACACACACACACACACACACCGACAACACACACACACACACCGACAACACACACACACACACACCGACAACACACACACACACCGACACCACACACACACACACCGACAACACACACACACACACCAACAACACACACACACACACCGACAACACACACACACACACCGACAACACACACACACACACACCGACAACACACACACACACCGACAACACACACACACACACACTGACAACACACACACACACACACACCGACAACACACACACACACACCGACAACACACACACACACACACACACCAGCAACACACTCACACACACCGACAACACACACACACACACACCGACAACACACACACACACACCGACAACACAGACACACACACACACCGACAACACACACACACACACACACCGATAACACACACACACACACTGACAACACACACACCGACAACACACACACACACACACCGACAACACACACACACACACCGACAACACACACACACACACCGACAACACACACACACACACAACGACAACACACACACACACTGACAACACACACACACACCGACAACACACACACACACACACCGACAACACACACACACACACACCGACAACACACACACACAACACACACACACACACACCGACAACACACACACACACACACACACCGACAACACACACACACACACACACCGACAACACACACACACACCGACAACACACACACACACACACCGACAACACACACACACAACACACACACACACACCGACAACACACACACACACACACCGACAACACACACACACACACACACCGACAACACACACACACACACACCGACAACACACACACACACACCGACAACACACACACACACACCGACAACACACACACACACACACACACACACACACACCGACAACACACACACACACACTGACAACACACACACACACACACCGACAACACACACACACACACCGACAACACACACACACACCGACAACACACACACACACACACACCGACAACACACACACACACACACCGACAACACACACACACACAACACACACACACACACACACACACACACACCGACAACACACACACACACCGACAACACACACACACACACCGACAACACATAAACACACACACACCGACAACACACACACACACACACCGACAACACACACACACACACCGACAACACACACACACACACACACACACACACCGACAACACACACACACACACACCGACAACACACACACACACCGACAACACACACACACACACACACTGACAACACACACACACACACACACCGACAACACACACACACACACCGACAACACACACACACACACACACACCAGCAACACACTCACACACACCGACAACACACACACACACACACCGACAACACACACACACACACCGACAACACAGACACACACACACACCGACACCACACACACACACACACACACCGATAACACACACACACACACTGACAACACACACACCAGCAACACACTCACACACACCGACAACACACACACACACACACCGACAACACACACACACCGACAACACAGACACACACACACACCGACAACACACACACACACACACACCGATAACACACACACACACACACACCGACAACACACACACACACAACACACACACACACACACACACACACACACACCAACAAGACACACACACACAAACCGACAACACACACACACACACACCGACAACACACACACACACACCTACCACACACACACACACACCGACAACACACCGACAACACACACACACACACCGACAACACACACACACCGACAACACACACACACACACACACCGACAACACACACACACACACACACACTGACAACACACACACACACACACCGACAACACACACACACACACCGACAACACACACACACACACACCGACAACACACACACACACACACCGAAAACACACACACACACACACCGACAACACACACACACACAACACACACACCGACAACACACACACACACACACACACACACACCGACAACACACACACACACCGACAACACACACACACACCGACAACACACACTCACACACACACCGACAACACACACACACACACACACACACACCGACAACACACACACACACACCGACAACACACACACACACACACCGACAACACACACACACACACACACACACACCAACAACACACACACACACACCGACAACACACACACACACACCGACAACACACACACACACCGACAACACACACACACACACCGACAACACACACACACACCTACCACACACACACACACACACAACGACAACACACACACACCGAGAAGACACACACACAGACACACACCGACAACACACACACACACACCGACAACACACACACACACACCGACAACACACACACACATCGACAACACACACTCACACACACACCGACAACACACACACACACACACACACACACACACCGACAACACACACACACACACCGACAACACACACACACACACACCGACAACACACACACACACCGACACCACACACACACACACCGACAACACACACACACACACCAACAACACACACACACACACCGACAACACACACACACACACCGACAACACACACACACACCGACAACACACACACACACACCGACAACACACACACACACACACACCGACAACACAAACACACACACACACCGACAACACACACACACACACACCGACAACACACACACACACAACACACACACACACCGACAACACACACACACACACACACTGACAAGACACACACACACACACCGACAACACACACACACACACACACCGACAACACACACACACACACCGACAACACACACACACACACACACACACACCGACAACACACACACACACACACCGACAACACACACACACACCGACAACACACACACACACACACTGACAACACACACACACACACACACCGACAACACACACACACACACCGACAACACACACACACACACACACACCAGCAACACACTCACACACACCGACAACACACACACACACACACCGACAACACACACACACACACCGACAACACAGACACACACACACACCGACAACACACACACACACACACACCGATAACACACACACACACACTGACAACACACACACCAGCAACACACTCACACACACCAACAACACACACACACACACCGACAACACACACACACACACCGACAACACAGACACACACACACCGACAACACACACACACACACACACCGATAACACACACACACACACACCGACAACACACACACACACAACACACACACACACACACACACACACACACACACCGACAACACACACACACACAAACCGACAACACACACACACACACACCGACAACACACACACACACACCTACCACACACACACACACACCGACAACACACCGACAACACACACACACACACCGACAACACACACACACCGACAACACACACACACACACACCGACAACACACACACACACACACACACTGACAACACACACACACACACACACCGACAACACACACACACACACCGACAACACACACACACACACACCGACAACACACACACACACACCGACACACACACACACACACACACCGACAACACACACACACACAACACACACACCGACAACACACACACACCGACAACACACACACACATCGACAACACACACTCACACACACACCGACAACACACACACACACACACACACACACACCGACAACACACACACACACACCGACAACACACACACACACACACCGACAACACACACACACACCGACACCACACACACACACACCGACAACACACACACACACACCAACAACACACACACACACACCGACAACACACACACACACACCGACAACACACACACACACCGACAACACACACACACACACCGACAACACACACACACACACACACCGACAACACAAACACACACACACACCGACAACACACACACACACACACCGACAACACACACACACACAACACACACACACACCGACAACACACACACACACACACACACACACCGACAACACACACACACACACCGACAACACACACACACACACACCGACAACACACACACACACAACACACACACACACCGACAACACACACACACACACACACACACCGACAACACACACACACACACACCGACAACACACACACACACACCGACAACACACACACACACACCGACAACACACACACACACACAACGACAACACACACACACACTGACAACACACACACACACACACCGACAACACACACACACACACACCGACAACACACACACACACACACCGACAACACACACACACAACACACACACACACACACCGACAACACACACACACACACACACACCGACAACACACACACACACACACACCGACAACACACACACACACCGACAACACACACACACACACACCGACAACACACACACACAACACACACACACACACCGACAACACACACACACACACACCGACAACACACACACACACACACACCGACAACACACACACACACACACCGACAACACACACACACACACCGACAACACACACACACACACCGACAACACACACACACACACACACACACACACACCGACAACACACACACACACACTGACAACACACACACACACACACCGACAACACACACACACACACCGACAACACACACACACACCGACAACACACACACACACACACACCGACAACACACACACACACACACCGACAACACACACACACACAACACACACACACACACACACACACACACACCGACAACACACACACACACCGACAACACACACACACACACCGACAACACATAAACACACACACACCGACAACACACACACACACACACCGACAACACACACACACACACCGACAACACACACACACACACACACACACACACCGACAACACACACACACACACACCGACAACACACACACACACCGACAACACACACACACACACACACTGACAACACACACACACACACACACCGACAACACACACACACACACCGACAACACACACACACACACACACACCAGCAACACACTCACACACACCGACAACACACACACACACACACCGACAACACACACACACACACCGACAACACAGACACACACACACACCGACACACACACACACACACACACACCGATAACACACACACACACACTGACAACACACACACCAGCAACACACTCACACACACCGACAACACACACACACACACACCGACAACACACACACACCGACAACACAGACACACACACACACCGACAACACACACACACACACACACCGATAACACACACACACACACACACCGACAACACACACACACACAACACACACACACACACACACACACACACACACCAACAAGACACACACACACAAACCGACAACACACACACACACACACCGACAACACACACACACACACCTACCACACACACACACACACCGACAACACACCGACAACACACACACACACACCGACAACACACACACACCGACAACACACACACACACACACACCGACAACACACACACACACACACACACTGACAACACACACACACACACACCGACAACACACACACACACACCGACAACACACACACACACACACCGACAACACACACACACACACACCGAAAACACACACACACACACACCGACAACACACACACACAACACACACACCGACAACACACACACACACACACACACACACACACCGACAACACACACACACACCGACAACACACACACACACCGACAACACACACTCACACACACACCGACAACACACACACACACACACACACACACACACCGACAACACACACACACACACCGACAACACACACACACACACACCGACAACACACACACACACACACACACACACCAACAACACACACACACACACCGACAACACACACACACACACCGACAACACACACACACACCGACAACACACACACACACACCGACAACACACACACACACCTACCACACACACACACACACACAACGACAACACACACACACCGAGAAGACACACACACAGACACACACCGACAACACACACACACACACCGACAACACACACACACACACCGACAACACACACACACACACCGACAACACACACACACACACACACACCGACAACACACACACACACACACACACACACACACACACCGACAACACACACACACACACTGACAACACACACACACACACACCGACAACACACACACACACACACCGACAACACACACACACACACACCGACAACACACACACACCGACAACACACACACACACACACACCGACAACACACACACACACACACACCGACAACACACACACACAACACACACACACACACACACACACACACCGACATCACACACACACACCGACAACACACACACACACACCGACAACACATAAACACACACACACCGACAACACACACACACACACACACACCAGCAACACACTCACACACACCGACAACACACACACACACACACCGACAACACACACACACACACCGACAACACAGACACACACACACACCGACAACACACACACACACACACACACCGATAACACACACACACACACTGACAACACACACACCAGCAACACACTCACACACACCAACAACACACACACACACACCGACAACACACACACACACACCGACAACACAGACACACACACACCGACAACACACACACACACACACACCGATAACACACACACACACACACCGACAACACACACACACACACACACACACACACACACACACACACACACACACACCGACAACACACACACACACAAACCGACAACACACACACACACACACCGACAACACACACACACACACCTACCACACACACACACACACCGACAACACACCGACAACACACACACACACACCGACAACACACACACACCGACAACACACACACACACACACCGACAACACACACACACACACACACACTGACAACACACACACACACACACACCGACAACACACACACACACACCGACAACACACACACACACACACCGACAACACACACACACACACCGACAACACACACACACACACACCGACAACACACACACACACAACACACACACCGACAACACACACACACACACACACACCGACAACACACACACACCGACAACACACACACACATCGACAACACACACTCACACACACACCGACAACACACACACACACACACACACACACACCGACAACACACACACACACACCGACAACACACACACACACACACCGACAACACACACACACACCGACACCACACACACACACACCGACAACACACACACACACACCAACAACACACACACACACACCGACAACACACACACACACACCGACAACACACACACACACCGACAACACACACACACACACCGACAACACACACACACACACACACCGACAACACAAACACACACACACACCGACAACACACACACACACACACCGACAACACACACACACAACACACACACACACCGACAACACACACACACACACACACACACACCGACAACACACACACACACACCGACAACACACACACACACACACCGACAACACACACACACACAACACACACACACACCGACAACACACACACACACACACACACACACCAACAACACACACACACACACCGACAACACACACACACACACCGACAACACACACACACACCGACAACACACACACACACACCGAAACACACACACACACCTACCACACACACACACACACACAACGACAACACACACACACCGAGAAGACACACACACAGACACACACCGACAACACACACACACACACCGACAACACACACACACACACCGACAACACACACACACACACCGACAACACACACACACACACACACCGACAACACACACACACACACACACACACACACACACCGACAACACACACACACACACTGACAACACACACACACACACACCGACAACACACACACACACACACCGACAACACACACACACACACACCGACAACACACACACACCGACAACACACACACACACACACACCGACAACACACACACACACACACACCGACAACACACACACACACACCGACAACACACACACACACACACACACACACCGACATCACACACACACCGACAACACACACACACACACCGACAACACATAAACACACACACACCGACAACACACACACACACACACACACCAGCAACACACTCACACACACCGACAACACACACACACACACACCGACAACACACACACACACACCGACAACACAGACACACACACACACCGACAACACACACACACACACACACCGATAACACACACACACACACTGACAACACACACACCAGCAACACACTCACACACACCAACAACACACACACACACACCGACAACACACACACACACACCGACAACACAGACACACACACACCGACAACACACACACACACACACACACCGATAACACACACACACACACACCGACAACACACACACACACACACCGACAACACACACACACACAACACACACACACACACACACACACACACACACACACCGACAACACACACACACACAAACCGACAACACACACACACACACACCGACAACACACACACACACACCTACCACACACACACACACACCGACAACACACCGACAACACACACACACACACCGACAACACACACACACCGACAACACACACACACACACACCGACAACACACACACACACACACACACTGACAACACACACACACACACACACCGACAACACACACACACACACCGACAACACACACACACACACACCGACAACACACACACACACACCGACAACACACACACACACACACCGACAACACACACACACACAACACACACACCGACAACACACACACACACACACACACCGACAACACACACACACCGACAACACACACACACATCGACAACACACACTCACACACACACCGACAACACACACACACACACACACACACACACCGACAACACACACACACACACCGACAACACACACACACACACACCGACAACACACACACACACCGACACCACACACACACACACCGACAACACACACACACACACCAACAACACACACACACACCGACAACACACACACACACACCGACAACACACACACACACCGACAACACACACACACACACCGACAACACACACACACACACACACCGACAACACAAACACACACACACACCGACAACACACACACACACACACCGACAACACACACACACACACACCGACAACACACACACACACAACACACACACACCGACAACACACACACACACACACACACACCGACAACACACACACACACACACCGACAACACACACACACACACCGACAACACACACACACACACCGACAACACACACACACACACAACGACAACACACTCACACACACACAACACACACACACACACACACCGACAACACACACACACACACACCGACAACACACACACACACACACCGACAACACACACACACAACACACACACACACACACCGACAACACACACACACACACACACACCGACAACACACACACACACACACACCGACAACACACACACACACCGACAACACACACACACACACACCGACAACACACACACACAACACACACACACACACCGACAACACACACACACACACACCGACAACACACACACACACACACACCGACAACACACACACACACACACACCGACAACACACACACACACACCGACAACACACACACACACACCGACAACACACACACACACACACACACACACACACACCGACAACACACACACACACACTGACAACACACACACACACACACCGACAACACACACACACACACACCGACAACACACACACACACCGACAACACACACACACACACACACCGACAACACACACACACACACACCGACAACACACACACACAACACACACACACACACACACACACACACACACCGACAACACACACACACACCGACAACACACACACACACACCGACAACACATAAACACACACACACCGACAACACACACACACACACACCGACAACACACACACACACACCGACAACACACACACACACACACACACACACACCGACAACACACACACACACACACCGACAACACACACACACACCGACAACACACACACACACACACACTGACAACACACACACACACACACACCGACAACACACACACACACACCGACAACACACACACACACACACACACCAGCAACACACTCACACACACCGACAACACACACACACACACACCGACAACACACACACACACACCGACAACACAGACACACACACACACCGACAACACACACACACACACACACACCGATAACACACACACACACACTGACAACACACACACCAGCAACACACTCACACACACCGACAACACACACACACACACACCGACAACACACACACACCGACAACACAGACACACACACACACCGACAACACACACACACACACACACCGATAACACACACACACACACACACCGACAACACACACACACACACACACACACACACACACACACACACACCGACAAGACACACACACACAAACCGACAACACACACACACACACACCGACAACACACACACACACACCTACCACACACACACACACACCGACAACACACCGACAACACACACACACACACCGACAACACACACACACCGACAACACACACACACACACACACCGACAACACACACACACACACACACACTGACAACACACACACACACACACCGACAACACACACACACACACCGACAACACACACACACACACACCGACAACACACACACACACACACCGACAACACACACACACACACACCGACAACACACACACACACAACACACACACCGACAACACACACACACACACACACACACACACACACCGACAACACACACACACACCGACAACACACACACACACCGACAACACACACTCACACACACACCGACAACACACACACACACACACACACACACCGACAACACACACACACACACCGACAACACACACACACACACACCGACAACACACACACACACACACACACACACCAACAACACACACACACACACCGACAACACACACACACACACCGACAACACACACACACACCGACAACACACACACACACACCGACAACACACACACACACCTACCACACACACACACACACACAACGACAACACACACACACCGAGAAGACACACACACAGACACACACCGACAACACACACACACACACCGACAACACACACACACACACCGACAACACACACACACACACCGACAACACACACACACACACACACACCGACAACACACACACACACACACACACACACACACACACACCGACAACACACACACACACACTGACAACACACCACACACACACACCGACAACACACACACACACACACCGACAACACACACACACACACACCGACAACACACACACACCGACAACACACACACACACACACACCGACAACACACACACACACACACACCGACAACACACACACACAACACACACACACACACACACACACACACCGACATCACACACACACACCGACAACACACACACACACACCGACAACACATAAACACACACACACCGACAACACACACACACACACACTGACAAGACACACACACACACACCGACAACACACACACACACACCGACAACACACACACACACACCGACAACACACACACACACACACACACCGACAAACACACACACACACCGACAACACACACACACACCGACAACACACAAACACACACTGACAACACACACACACACACACACCGACAACACACACACACACACCGACAACACACACACACACACACACCAGCAACACACTCACACACACTGACAACACACACACACACACACCGACAACACACACACACACACCGACAACACAGACACACACACACACCGACAACACACACACACCGATAACACACACACACACACACTGACAACACACACACCAGCAACACACTCACACACACCGACAACACACACACACACACACCGACAACACACACACACACACCGACAACACAGACACACACACACACCGACAACACACACACACACACACACCGATAACACACACACACACACCGACAACACACACACACACAACACACACACACACACACACACACACACACACACACACACACACCGACAACACACACACACACAAACCGACAACACACACACACACACACCGACAACACACACACACACACCTACCACACACACACACACACCGACAACACACCGACACACACACACACACCGACAACACACACACACCGACAACACACACACACACACACCGACAACACACACACACACACACACACGACAACACACACACACACACACACACACACACACACACACACACCGACAACACACACACACACACACCGACAACACACACACACACACCGACAACACACACACACACACACCGACAACACACACACACACAACACACACACCGACACACACACACACACACACACACACCGACAACACACACACACACCGACAACACACACACACACCGACAACACACACACCACACACACACACACACACACACACACACACACACCGACAACACACACACACACACCGACAACACACACACACACACACCGACAACACACACACACACACACACCACACACACACACACACACACACACACACACACACACACACACACACACAACAACACACACACACACCGACAACACACACACACACACCGACAACACACACACACACCGACAACACACACACACACACCGACAACACACACACACACACACACCGACAACACAAACACACACACACACCGACAACACACACACACACACACCGACAACACACACACACACAACACACACACACACCGACAACACACACACACACACACACACACACCGACAACACACACACACACACCGACAACACACACACACACACACCGACAACACACACACACACAACACACACACACCGACAACACACACACACACACACACACACCGACAACACACACACACACACACCGACAACACACACACACACACCGACAACACACACACACACACACGACAACACACACACACACACAACGACAACACACACACACACTGACAACACACACACACACACACACCGACAACACACACACACACACACCGACAACACACACACACACACACCGACAACACACACACACAACACACACACACACACACCGACAACACACACACACACACACACACCGACAACACACACACACACACACACCGACAACACACACACACACACCGACAACACACACACACACACACCGACAACACACACACACACACACACACACACACCGACAACACACACACACACACACCGACAACACACACACACACACACACCGACAACACACACACACACACACCGACAACACACACACACACACCGACAACACACACACACACACCGACAACACACACACACACACACACACACACACACACCGACAACACACACACACACACGACAACACACACACACACACACCGACACACACACACACACACACCGACAACACACACACACACCGACAACACACACACACACACACACACACCGACAACACACACACACACACACCGACAACACACACACACAACACACACACACACACACACACACACACACCGACAACACACACACACACCGACAACACACACACACACACCGACAACACATAACACACACACACACCGACAACACACACACACACACACACCGACAACACACACACACACACCGACAACACACACACAACACACACACACACACACCGACAACACACACACACACACACCGACAACACACACACACACCGACAACACACACACACACACACACACCGACAACACACACACACACACACACCGACAACACACACACACACACCGACAACACACACACACACACACACACCAGCAACACACTCACACACACCGACAACACACACACACACACACCGACAACACACACACACACACCGACAACACAGACACACACACACACCGACAACACACACACACACACACCGATAACACACACACACACACTGACAACACACACACCAGCAACACACTCACACACACCGACAACACACACACACACACACCGACAACACACACACACCGACAACACAGACACACACACACACCGACAACACACACACACACACACACCGATACCACACACACACACACACACCGACAACACACACACACACACACACACCACACACACACACACACACACACCGACAAGACACACACACACAAACCGACAACACACACACACACACACCGACAACACACACACACACACCTACCACACACACACACACACCGACAACACACCGACAACACACACACACACACCGACAACACACACACACCGACACACACACACACACACACACCGACAACACACACACACACACACACACTGACAACACACACACACACACACCGACAACACACACACACCGACAACACACACACACACACACCGACAACACACACACACACCGACAACACACACACACACACACCGACAACACACACACACACACAGACAACACGACACACACACACCGACAACACACACACACACACCGACAACACACACACACACACACGACACACACACACACAAACACCAGCAACGCACACACACATACCCCACGACACACACACACACACACACCGACAACACACACACAAACACACGCACTCAGACAAACACACACACACACACGACACACACACAACACACACACACCGACAACACACGCGCAGCGCGCACACGACCACACTCACACACACACACCGACAACACACACACACACACGACAACACACACACACACACACGACAACACACTAACACACACACCGCACACACACACACACACACCAACACACACACACACACACACCGACAACACACACACACACACACGACTCGACAACACACACACAGACAACACCGACACACACACACACACACCGACAACACACACACACACGACCCCACACACACACACACACACCGACGTGCACACACACACACACCGACAACACACACACACACACCGACAACACACACACACACTCACACACGCACCGACAACACACAAACACACCGACAACACACACACACACACCGACAACACACACACACACACCGACAACACACACACCAACAACACACACGACACACACACGACAACACACACACACGACAACACCGACAACACACACACACACCGACAACACACACACACACACGACACCGACAACACACACACACGACAGACACACACCGACAACACACACACACCGACAACACACACACACGACACACACACACACCGACAACGCACACACACACACCGACCACACACACACACAAACACACCGACAACACACACACACACACCGACAACACACACACACACACACCGACAACACACACACACACTGACAACGCACACACACACACACACACACGCACACAAACACCAGCAACACACACACATACCGACAACACACACACACACACTGACAACGACACACACACACACACACCG
>NW_027675712.1:2500-23023 GCF_965601325.2 Salmo salar
CGACAACACACACACACACACACTGACAACACACACACACACCGACAACACACACACACACACACAACACACACACACACACACACCGACAACACACACACACACACACCGACAACACACACACACAACACACACACACACACACCGACAACACACACACACACACATCGACAACACACACACACACACCGACAACACACACACACACACTGACAACACACACACACACACACACAAACCGACAACACACACACACACACACCGACAACACACACACACACACCGACAACACACACACACACCGACAACACACACACACACACACACCGACAACACACACACACACACACCGACAACACATAAACACACACACCGACAACACACACACACACACACTGACAACACACACACATACACACCGACAACACACACACACACCGACAACACACACACACACACCGACAACACACACACACACACCGACAACACACACACACACACACACACACACCAACAACACACACACACACACACCGACAACACACACACACACACACACCGACAACACACACACACACCGACAACACACACACACACAGACACCGACAACACACACACACACACACCGACAACACACACCACACACACACCGACAACACACACACACACACACACACCGACAACACACACACACACACTGACAACACACACACACCGACAACACACACACACACACACCGCCACACACACACACACACCGACAACACACACACACCGACACACACACACAACACAGACACACACACCGACAACACACACACACACACACCGACAACACACACACACACACACACACACACACACACACACACACACACACACCGACAACACACACACACACACACCGACAACACACACACACACACACACCGACAACACACACACAAACACACACACACCGACAACACACACACACCGAAAACACACACACACACACACCGACAACACACACACACACACCGGCAACACACACACACACACACCGACAACACACACACACACACCGACAACACACACACACACACACCGACAACACACACACACACACCGACAACACACACACACACACACTGACAACACACACACACACCGACAACACACACACACACACAACACACACACACACACACACCGACAACACACACACAAACACACCGACAACACACACACACAACACACACACACACACACCGACAACACACACACACACACATCGACAACACACACACACACACCGACAACACACACACACACACACACACCGACAACACACACACACAACACACACACACACACCGACAACACACACACACACCGACAACACACACACACACACCGACAACACACACACACACACACAAACCGACAACACACACACACACACACCGACAACACACACACACACACCGACAACACACACACCGACAACACACACACACACACACCGACAACACACACACACACACACCGACAAAACATAAACACACACACACTGACAACACACAAACACACACACACTGACAACACACACACATACACACCGACAACACACACACACACCGACAACACACACACACACACTGACAACACATAACACACACACACCGACAACACACACACACACACACACACACACACACACACCGACAACACACACACACAAACACCGACAACACACACACACACACCGACAACACAAACACACACACCGACAACACACACACACACACCGACAACACACACACACACACGACAACACACACACACACACACACACACACACACACACCGACAACACACACACACAACACCGACAACACACACACACACACCGACAACACACACACACACACCGACAACACACACACACACACACACCGACAACACACACACACACACACACACACACCGACAACACACACACACCGACAACACACACACACACACACCGACAACACACACACACACACCGGCAACACACACACACACACACCGACAACACACACACACACACACACACCGACAACACACACACACACACACACACACACACACACACACACACCGACAACACACACACACACACACCGACAACACACACACACACACCGACAACACACACACACACACACCGACAACACACACACACACACACACCGACAACACACACACACACACACCGACAACACACACACACACACCGACAACACACACACACACACACTGACAACACACACACACACCGACAACACACACACACACACACAACACACACACACACACACACCGACAACACACACACACACACACCGACAACACACACACACAACACACACACACACGACACATCGACAACACACACACACACACCGACAACACACACACACACACTGACAACACACACACACACACACACAAACCGACAACACACACACACACACACCGACAACACACACACACACACCGACAACACACACACACACCGACAACACACACACACACACACACCGACAACACACACACACACACACCGACAACACATAAACACACACACCGACAACACACACACACACACACTGACAACACACACACATACACACCGACAACACACACACACACCGACAACACACACACACACACCGACAACACACACACACACACCGACAACACACACACACACACACACACACACCAACAACACACACACACACACACCGACAACACACACACACACACACACCGACAACACACACACACACCGACAACACACACACACACAGACACCGACAACACACACACACACACACCGACAACACACACACACACACACACCGACAACACACACACACACACACACACCGACAACACACACACACACACTGACAACACACACACACCGACAACACACACACACACACACCGACAACACACACACACACACACACACCGACAACACACACACACCGACACACACACACAACACAGACACACACACCGACAACACACACACACACACACCGACAACACACACACACACACACACACACACACACACACACACACACCGACAACACACACACACACACACCGACAACACACACACACACACACACCGACAACACACACACAAACACACACACACCGACAACACACACACACCGAAAACACACACACACACACACCGACAACACACACACACACACCGGCAACACACACACACACACACCGACAACACACACACACACACCGACAACACACACACACACACACCGACAACACACACACACACACCGACAACACACACACACACACACTGACAACACACACACACACCGACAACACACACACACACACAACACACACACACACACACACCGACAACACACACACAAACACACCGACAACACACACACACAACACACACACACACACACCGACAACACACACACACACACATCGACAACACACACACACACACCGACAACACACACACACACACACACACCGACAACACACACACACAACACACACACACACACCGACAACACACACACACACCGACAACACACACACACACACCGACAACACACACACACACACACAAACCGACAACACACACACACACACACCGACAACACACACACACACACCGACAACACACACACCGACAACACACACACACACACACCGACAACACACACACACACACACCGACAAAACATAAACACACACACACTGACAACACACAAACACACACACACTGACAACACACACACATACACACCGACAACACACACACACACCGACAACACACACACACACACTGACAACACATAAACACACACACACCGACAACACACACACACACACACACACACACACACACACACCGACAACACACACACACAAACACCGACAACACACACACACACACCGACAACACAAACACACACACCGACAACACACACACACACACCGACAACACACACACACACACCGACAACACACACACACACACACACACACACACACACACCGACAACACACACACACAAACACCGACAACACACACACACACACCGACAACACACACACACACACCGACAACACACACACACACACACACACCGACAACACACACACACACACACACACACCGACAACACACACACACCGACAACACACACACACACACACCGACAACACACACACACACACCGGCAACACACACACACACACACCGACAACACACACACACACACACACCGACAACACACACACACACACACCGACAACACACACACACACACCGACAACACACACACACACACACTGACAACACACACACACACCGACAACACACACACACACACACACTGTCAACACACACACATACACACCGACAACACACACACACACACCGACAACACACACACACACACCGACAACACACACACACACCGACAACACACACACACACACACACCGACAACACACACACACACACTGACAACACATAAACACACACACACCGACAACACACACACACACACACACCACACACACACACACACCGACAACACACACACACAAACACCGACAACACACACACACACACCGACAACACACACACACACACCGACAACACACACACACACACCGACAACACACACACACACACACACACACACACACCGACAACACACACACACAAACACCGACAACACACACACACACACCGACAACACACACACACACACCGACAACACACACACACACACACACCGACAACACACACACACACACACCGACAACACACACACACACACACACACCGACAACACACACACACACACCGACAACACACACACACACACACACACCGACAACACACACACACCGACAACACACACACACACACACCGACAACACACACACACACACCGGCAACACACACACACACACACCGACAACACACACACACACACACACCGACAACACACACACACACACACCGACAACACACACACACACACCGACAACACACACACACACACACTGACAACACACACACACACCGACAACACACACACACACACACAACACACACACACACACACACCGACAACACACACACACACACACCGACAACACACACACACAACACACACACACACACACCGACAACACACACACACACACATCGACAACACACACACACACACCGACAACACACACACACACACTGACAACACACACACACACACACACAAACCGACAACACACACACACACACACCGACAACACACAAACACACACCGACAACACACACACACACCGACAACACACACACACACACACACCGACAACACACACACACACACACCGACAACACATAAACACACACACCGACAACACACACACACACACACTGACAACACACACACATACACACCGACAACACACACACACACACCGACAACACACACACACACACCGACAACACACACACACACACCGACAACACACACACACACACACACACACCAACAACACACACACACACACACCGACAACACACACACACACACACACCGACAACACACACACACACCGACAACACACACACACACACACCGACAACACACACACAAACACACACCGACAACACACACACACACACACCGACAACACACAAACACACACACACACACCGACAACACACACACACACACTGACAACACACACACACCGACAACACACACACACACACACCGACAACACACACACACACACACACACCGACAACACACACACACCGACACACACACACAACACAGACACACACACCGACAACACACACACACACACCGACAACACACACACACACACACACACACACACACACACACACACACACCGACAACACACACACACACACACCGACAACACACACACACACACACCGACAACACACACACACCGACACACACACAAAACACACACACACCGACAACACACACACACACACACCGACAACACACACACACACACACCGACAACACACACACACACACAAAAACCGACAACACACACACACACACACCGAAAACACACACACACACACCGACAACACACACACACACCGACAACACACACACACCGACAACACACACACACACACACCGACAACACACACACACAACACACACACACACACCGACAACACACACACACACCGACAACACACACACACACACCGACAACACACACACACACACCGACAACACACACACACCGACAACACACACACACAAACACCGACAACACACACACACACACCGACAACACACACACACACACCGACAACACACACACACACACACACACCGACAACACACACACACACACACCGACAACACACACACACACACACACACCGACAACACACACACACACACCGACAACACACACACACACACACACACACCGACAACACACACACACCGACAACACACACACACACACACACCGACAACACACACACACACACCGGCAACACACACACACACACACCGACAACACACACACACACACACACCGACAACACACACACACACACACCGACAACACACACACACACACCGACAACACACACACACACACACTGACAACACACACACACACCGACAACACACACACACACACACACAGACAACACACACACACACACCGACAACACACACACACACACACAAACCGACAACACACACACACACACACCGACAACACACACACACACACCGACAACACACACACACACCGACAACACACACACACCGACAACACACACACACACACACACACCGACAACACACACACACAACACACACACACACACCGACAACACACACACACACCGACAACACACACACACACACCGACAACACACACACACACACACAAACCGACAACACACACACACACACACCGACAACACACACACACACACCGACAACACACACACCGACAACACACACACACACACACCGACAACACACACACACACACACCGACAAAACATTGTCGGTTTGTGTGTGTGTGTGTGTGTTGTCGGTGTGTGTTTGTGTGTTGTCAGTGTGTGTGTGTTTACACACACACTGACAACACACAAACACACACACACTGACAACACACACACATACACACCGACAACACACACACACACCGACAACACACAAACACACACCGACAACACACACACACACACACACTGTCAACACACACACATACACACCGACAACACACACACACACACCGACAACACACACACACACACCGACAACACACACACACACCGACAACACACACACACACACACACCGACAACACACACACACACACTGACAACACATAAACACACACACACCGACAACACACACACACACACACACACACACACACACACACACACACCGACAACACACACACACAAACACCGACAACACACACACACACACCGACAACACACACACACACACCGACAACACACACACACACACCGACAACACACACACACACACACACACACACACACACACACACACACCGACAACACACACACACACACCGACAACACACACACACACACACCGACAACACACACACACACACCGACAACACACACACACACACACCGACAACACACACACACACCGACAACACACACACACCGACAACACACACACACACACACCGACAACACACACACACAACACACACACACACACCGACAACACACACACACACCGACAACACACACACACACACCGACAACACACACACACACACCGACAACACACACACACCGACAACACACACACACAAACACCGACAACACACACACACACACCGACAACACACACACACACACCGACAACACACACACACACACACACACCGACAACACACACACACACACACCGACAACACACACACACACACACACACACCGACAACACACACACACACACCGACAACACACACACACACACACACACACCGACAACACACACACACCGACAACACACACACACACACACACCGACAACACACACACACACACCGGCAACACACACACACACACACCGACAACACACACACACACACACACCGACAACACACACACACACACACCGACAACACACACACACACACCGACAACACACACACACACACACTGACAACACACACACACACCGACAACACACACACACACACACACACCGACAACACACACACACCGACACACACACACAACACACACACACCGACAACACACACACACACACACACAGACAACACACACACACACACCGACAACACACACACACACACACAAACCGACAACACACACACACACACACCGACAACACACACACACACACCGACAACACACACACACACCGACAACACACACACACCGACAACACACACACACACACACACACCGACAACACACACACACAACACACACACACACACCGACAACACACACACACACCGACAACACACACACACACACCGACAACACACACACACAAACACCGACAACACACACACACACACCGACAACACACACACACACACCGACAACACACACACACACACCGACAACACACACACACACACACACACACACACACACACCGACAACACACACACACACACCGACAACACACACACACACACACCGACAACACACACACACACACCGACAACACACACACACACACCGACAACACACACACACACCGACAACACACACACACCGACAACACACACACACACACACCGACAACACACACACACAACACACACACACACACCGACAACACACACACACACCGACAACACACACACACACACCGACAACACACACACACACACCGACAACACACACACACCGACAACACACACACACAAACACCGACAACACACACACACACACCGACAACACACACACACACACCGACAACACACACACACACACACCGACAACACACACACACACACACCGACAACACACACACACACACACCACACCGACAACACACACACACACACCGACAACACACACACACACACACACACACCGACAACACACACACACCGACAACACACACACACACACACACCGACAACACACACACACACACCGGCAACACACACACACACACACCGACAACACACACACACACACACACCGACAACACACACACACACACACCGACAACACACACACACACACCGACAACACACACACACACACACTGACAACACACACACACACCGACAACACACACACACACACACACACCGACAACACACACACACCGACACACACACACACACACACACACCGACAACACACACACACACACACCGACAACACACACACACACACCGACAACACACACACACACACACAAACCGACAACACACACACACCACACCGACAACACACACACACACACCGACAACACACACACACACCGACAACACACACACACACACCGACAACACACACACACACACACAAACCGACAACACACACACACACACACCGACAACACACACACACACACCGACAACACACACACCGACAACACACACACACACACACCGACAACACACACACACACACACCGACAAAACATTGTCGGTTTGTGTGTGTGTGTGTGTGTTGTCGGTGTGTGTTTGTGTGTTGTCAGTGTGTGTGTGTTTACACACACACTGACAACACACAAACACACACACACTGACAACACACACACATACACACCGACAACACACACACACACCGACAACACACAAACACACACCGACAACACACACACACACACCACACCGACAACACACACACACACACACCGACAACACACACACACACACCGACAACACACACACACACACACCGACAACACACACACACACCGACAACACACACACACACACACACCGACAACACACACACACACACACCGACAACACACACACACACACACACACACACACACACCGACAACACACACACACACACCGACAACACACACACACACACCGACAACACACACACACACACCGACAACACACACACACACACACACAACCGACAACACACACACACACACACCGACAACACACACACACACACCGACAACACACACACACACACGACAACACACACACACACACACACCGACAACACACACACACACACACCGACAACACACACACACACACACCGACAACACACACACACACACACCGACAACACACACACACACACACACGACAACACACACACACACACCGACAACACACACACACACACCGACAACACACACACACACACCGACAACACACACACACACACACACACACACACACACAACACACACACACACACACCGACAACAACACACACACACACACCGACAACACACACACACACCGACACACACACACACACACACACCGACAACACACACACACACACACCGACAACACACACACACACACACACCGACAACACACACACACACACACACACACCGACAACACACACACACACACCGACAACACACACACACCGACAACACACACACACACACACCGACAACACACACACACACACACACACCGACAACACACACACACCGACACACACACACACACACACACACACACACCGACAACACACACACACACACCGACAACACACACACACACACACACCACACACACACACACACACACCGACAACACACACACACACACACCGACACACACACACACACACACACCGACAACACACACACACCGACACACACACACAACACACACACACCGACAACACACACACACACACACCGACACACACACACACACACACCGACAACACACACACACACACAAAACCGACAACACACACACACACACACCGACAACACACACACACACACACCGACAACACACACACACACCGACAACACACACACACACGACACACACACACACACACACACCGACAACACACACACACACACACACACACACACACACCGACAACACACACACACACCGACAACACACACACACACACCGACAACACACACACACACACCGACAACACACACACACCGACAACACACACACACACACACACCGACAACACACACACACACACCGACAACACATAAACACACACACACCGACAACACACACACACACACACCACACACACACACACCGACAACACACACACACAACACCGACAACACACACACACACACCGACAACACACACACACACACCGACAACACACACACACACACCGACAACACACACACACACACCGACAACACACACACACACACACACACACACACACACACCGACAACACACACACACACACCGACAACACACACACACACACCGACAACACACACACACACACCGACAACACACAACACACACACACACCGACAACACACACACACACACACCGACAACACACACACACACACCGACAACACACACACACACACCGACAACACACACACACACACACACACACCGACAACACACACACACCGACAACACACACACACACACCGACAACACACACACACACACCGACAACACACACACACACACACACACCGACAACACACACACACACACACCGACAACACACACACACACACCGACAACACACACACCGACAACACACACACACACACACCGACAACACACACACACACACACACACACCGACAACACACACACACACACACACACACACACACACACACACACACGACACACACACACACACACACACCGACAACACACACACACACCGACAACACACACACACACACACACTGTCAACACACACACATACACACCGACAACACACACACACACACCGACAACACACACACACACACCGACAACACACACACACACCGACAACACACACACACACACACACCGACAACACACACACACACACTGACAACACATAAACACACACACACCGACAACACACACACACACACACACACACACACACACACACACCGACAACACACACACACAAACACCGACAACACACACACACACACCGACAACACACACACACACACCGACAACACACACACACACACCGACAACACACACACACACACACACACACACACACACACACACCGACAACACACACACACACACACCGACAACACACACACACACACACACCGACAACACACACACACACACACCGACAACACACACACACACACACACACCGACAACACACACACACACACCGACAACACACACACACACACACACACCGACAACACACACACACCGACAACACACACACACACACACCGACAACACACACACACACACCGGCAACACACACACACACACACCGACAACACACACACACACACACACGACACACACACACACACACACCGACAACACACACACACACACCGACAACACACACACACACACACTGACAACACACACACACACCGACAACACACACACACACACACACCGACAACACACACACACACACACCGACAACACACACACACAACACACACACACACACACCGACAACACACACACACACACATCGACAACACACACACACACACCGACAACACACACACACACACTGACAACACACACACACACACACACACAAACCGACAACACACACACACACACACCGACAACACACACACACACACCGACAACACACACACACACCGACAACACACACACACACACACACCGACAACACACACACACACACACCGACAACACATAAACACACACACCGACAACACACACACACACACACTGACAACACACACACATACACACCGACAACACACACACACACACCGACAACACACACACACACACCGACAACACACACACACACACCGACAACACACACACACACACACACACACACCAACAACACACACACACACACACCGACAACACACACACACACACACACCGACAACACACACACACACCGACAACACACACACACACACACCGACAACACACACACACACACACCGACAACACACACACACACACCGACAACACACACACACACACACACACACCGACAACACACACACACACACTGACAACACACACACACCGACAACACACACACACACACACCGACAACACACACACACACACACACACCGACAACACACACACACCGACACACACACACAACACAGACACACACACCGACAACACACACACACACACCGACAACACACACACACACACACACACACACACACACACACACACACCGACAACACACACACACACACACCGACAACACACACACACACACACCGACAACACACACACACCGACACACACACAAAACACACACACACCGACAACACACACACACACACACCGACAACACACACACACACACACCGACAACACACACACACACACAAAAACCGACAACACACACACACACACACCGACAACACACACACACACACCGACAACACACACACACACCGACAACACACACACACCGACAACACACACACACACACACCGACAACACACACACACAACACACACACACACACCGACAACACACACACACACCGACAACACACACACACACACCGACAACACACACACACACACCGACAACACACACACACCGACAACACACACACACACACACACCGACAACACACACACACACACTGACAACACATAAACACACACACACCGACAACACACACACACACACACACACACACACACACCGACAACACACACACACAAACACCGACAACACACACACACACACCGACAACACACACACACACACCGACAACACACACACACACACCGACAACACACACACACACACCGACAACACACACACACACACACACACACACACACACCGACAACACACACAAACACCGACAACACACACACACACACCGACAACACACACACACACACCGACAACACACATACACACACACACACCGACAACACACACACACACACACCGACAACACACACACACACACACACACCGACAACACACACACACACACCGACAACACACACACACACACACACACACCGACAACACACACACACCGACAACACACACACACACACACCGACAACACACACACACACACCGGCAACACACACACACACACACCGACAACACACACACACACACACACCGACAACACACACACACACACACCGACAACACACACACACACACCGACAACACACACACACACACACTGACAACACACACACACACCGACAACACACACACACACACACAACACACACACACACACACACCGACAACACACACACAAACACACCGACAACACACACACACAACACACACACACACACACCGACAACACACACACACACATCGACAACACACACACACACACCGACAACACACACACACACACACACACCGACAACACACACACACAACACACACACACACACCGACAACACACACACACACCGACAACACACACACACACACCGACAACACACACACACACACACAAACCGACAACACACACACACACACACCGACAACACACACACACACACCGACAACACACACACTGACAACACACACACACACACACCGACAACACACACACACACACACCGACAACACATAAACACACACACACTGACAACACACAAACACACACACACTGACAACACACACACATACACACCGACAACACACACACACACCGACAACACACAAACACACACACTGACAACACACACACACACACACACACACACACACACACACACACACCGACAACACACACACACACACCGGCAACACACACACACACACACCGACAACACACACACACACACACACCGACAACACACACACACACACACCGACAACACACACACACACACCGACAACACACACACACACACACTGACAACACACACACACACCGACAACACACACACACACACACAACACACACACACACACACACCGACAACACACACACACACACACCGACAACACACACACACAACACACACACACACACACCGACAACACACACACACACACATCGACAACACACACACACACACCGACAACACACACACACACACTGACAACACACACACACACACACACAAACCGACAACACACACACACACACACCGACAACACACACACACACACCGACAACACACACACACACCGACAACACACACACACACACACACCGACAACACACACACACACACACCGACAACACATAAAAACACACACCGACAACACACACACACACACACTGACAACACACACACATACACACCGACAACACACACACACACACCGACAACACACACACACACACACCGACAACACACACACATACACCGACAACACACACACACACACACACACACACCAACAACACACACACACACACACCGACAACACACACACACACACACACCGACAACACACACACACACCGACAACACACACACACACACACCGACAACACACACACACACACACCGACAACACACACACACACACACACCGACAACACACACACACACACACACACACCGACAACACACACACACTGACAACACACACACACCGACAACACACACACACACACACCGACAACACACACACACACACACACACCGACAACACACACACACCGACACACACACACAACACAGACACACACACCGACAACACACACACACACACCGACAACACACACACACACACACACACACACACACACACACACACACCGACAACACACACACACACACACCGACAACACACACACACACACACCGACAACACACACACACCGACACACACACAAAACACACACACACCGACAACACACACACACACACACCGACAACACACACACACACACACCGACAACACACACACACACACAAAAACCGACAACACACACACACACACACCGACAACACACACACACACACCGACAACACACACACACACCGACAACACACACACACCGACAACACACACACACACACACCGACAACACACACACACAACACACACACACACACCGACAACACACACACACACCGACAACACACACACACACACCGACAACACACACACACACACACACAAACCGACAACACACACACACACACACCGACAACACACACACACACACCGACAACACACACACACACACTGACAACACACACACACACACACACAAACCGACAACACACACACACACACACCGACAACACACACACACACACACACCGACAACACACACACACACCGACAACACACACACACACACACCGACAACACACACACACACACACCGACAACACACACACACACACACACCGACAACACACACACACACACACACACACCGACAACACACACACACTGACAACACACACACACCGACAACACACACACACACACACCGACAACACACACACACACACACACACCGACAACACACACACACCGACACACACACACAACACAGACACACACACCGACAACACACACACACACACCGACAACACACACACACACACACACACACACACACACACACACACACACACCGACAACACACACACACACACACCGACAACACACACACACACACACCGACAACACACACACACCGACACACACACAAAACACACACACACCGACAACACACACACACACACACACCGACAACACACACACACACACACCGACAACACACACACACACACAAAAACCGACAACACACACACACACACACCGACAACACACACACACACACCGACAACACACACACACACCGACAACACACACACACCGACAACACACACACACACACACCGACAACACACACACACAACACACACACACACACCGACAACACACACACACACCGACAACACACACACACACACCGACAACACACACACACACACACACAAACCGACAACACACACACACACACACCGACAACACACACACACACACCGACAACACACACACACACACTGACAACACACACACACACACACACAAACCGACAACACACACACACACACACCGACAACACACATACACACACACACACCGACAACACACACACACACACACCGACAACACACACACACACACACACACCGACAACACACACACACACACCGACAACACACACACACACACACACACACCGACAACACACACACACCGACAACACACACACACACACACCGACAACACACACACACACACCGGCAACACACACACACACACACCGACAACACACACACACACACACCGACAACACACACACACACACCGACAACACACACACACACACACTGACAACACACACACACACCGACAACACACACACACACACACAACACACACACACACACACACCGACAACACACACACAAACACACCGACAACACACACACACAACACACACACACACACACCGACAACACACACACACACATCGACAACACACACACACACACCGACAACACACACACACACACACACACCGACAACACACACACACAACACACACACACACACCGACAACACACACACACACCGACAACACACACACACACACCGACAACACACACACACACACACAAACCGACAACACACACACACACACACCGACAACACACACACACACACCGACAACACACACACTGACAACACACACACACACACACCGACAACACACACACACACACACCGACAAAACATAAACACACACACACTGACAACACACAAACACACACACACTGACAACACACACACATACACACCGACAACACACACACACACCGACAACACACAAACACACACCGACAACACACACACACACACACACTGTCAACACACACACATACACACCGACAACACACACACACACACCGACAACACACACACACACACCGACAACACACACACACACCGACAACACACACACACACACACACCGACAACACACACACACACACTGACAACACATAAACACACACACACCGACAACACACACACACACACACACACACACACACACACACCGACAACACACACACACAAACACCGACAACACACACACACACACCGACAACACACACACACACACACACCGACAACACACACACACACACACCGACAACACACACACACACACCGACAACACACACACACACACACTGACAACACACACACACACACACACACCACACACACACACACACACACCGACAACACACACACACACACCGGCAACACACACACACACACACCGACAACACACACACACACACACACCGACAACACACACACACACACACCGACAACACACACACACACACCGACAACACACACACACACACACTGACAACACACACACACACCGACAACACACACACACACACACAACACACACACACACACACACCGACAACACACACACACACACACCGACAACACACACACACAACACACACACACACACACCGACAACACACACACACACACATCGACAACACACACACACACACCGACAACACACACACACACACTGACAACACACACACACACACACACAAACCGACAACACACACACACACACACCGACAACACACACACACACACCGACAACACACACACACACCGACAACACACACACACACACACACCGACAACACACACACACACACACCGACAACACATAAAAACACACACCGACAACACACACACACACACACTGACAACACACACACATACACACCGACAACACACACACACACACCGACAACACACACACACACACACCGACAACACACACACATACACCGACAACACACACACACACACACACACACACCAACAACACACACACACACACACCGACAACACACACACACACACACACCGACAACACACACACACACCGACAACACACACACACACACACCGACAACACACACACACACACACCGACAACACACACACACACACACACCGACAACACACACACACACACACACACACCGACAACACACACACACTGACAACACACACACACCGACAACACACACACACACACACCGACAACACACACACACACACACACACCGACAACACACACACACCGACACACACACACAACACAGACACACACACCGACAACACACACACACACACCGACAACACACACACACACACACACACACACACACACACACACACACACCGACAACACACACACACACACACCGACAACACACACACACACACACCGACAACACACACACACCGACACACACACAAAACACACACACACCGACAACACACACACACACACACCGACAACACACACACACACACACCGACAACACACACACACACACAAAAACCGACAACACACACACACACACACCGACAACACACACACACACACCGACAACACACACACACACCGACAACACACACACACCGACAACACACACACACACACACCGACAACACACACACACAACACACACACACACACCGACAACACACACACACACCGACAACACACACACACACACCGACAACACACACACACACACACACAAACCGACAACACACACACACACACACCGACAACACACACACACACACCGACAACACACACACACACACTGACAACACACACACACACACACACAAACCGACAACACACACACACACACACCGACAACACACACACACACACACACCGACAACACACACACACACCGACAACACACACACACACACACCGACAACACACACACACACACACCGACAACACACACACACACACACACCGACAACACACACACACACACACACACACCGACAACACACACACACTGACAACACACACACACCGACAACACACACACACACACACCGACAACACACACACACACACACACACCGACAACACACACACACCGACACACACACACAACACAGACACACACACCGACAACACACACACACACACCGACAACACACACACACACACACACACACACACACACACACACACACCGACAACACACACACACACACACCGACAACACACACACACACACACCGACAACACACACACACCGACACACACACAAAACACACACACACCGACAACACACACACACACACACCGACAACACACACACACACA
>NW_027675714.1:7500-10000 GCF_965601325.2 Salmo salar
TGTGTGTGTGTTGTCGTGTGTGTGTGTGTGTGTGTGTTGTCGGTGTGTGTGTGTGTGTGTTGTCGGTGTGTGTGTGTGTGTTGTCGGTGTGTGTGTGTGTGTGTGTGGTGTCGTGTGTGTGTGTGTGTGTTGTCGGTGTGTGTGTGTGTGTTGTCGGTGTGTGTGTGTGTGTGTGTGTGTGTGTGTGTGTGTTGTCGTGTGTGTGTGTGTGTGTGTTGTCGGTGTGTGTGTGTGTGTTGTCGGTGTGTGTGTGTGTGTCGGTGTGTGTGTGTGTGTGTGTGTGTTGTCGTGGTGTGTGTTGTGTGTGTGTCGTGTTGTGTGTGTGTGTTGTCGTGTGTGTGTGTGTGTGTTGTCGGTGTGTGTGTGTGTGTGTGTCGTGTGGTGTGTGTGTGTGTTGTCGTGTGTGTGTGTGTGTGTGTCGGTGTGTGTGTGTGTGTTGTCGGTGTGTGTGTGTGTGTGTTGTCGGTGTGTGTGTGTGTGTGTGTCGGTGTGTGTGTGTGTGTGTTGTCGGTGTGTGTGTGTGTGTTGTCGGTGTGTGTGTGTGTGTGTCGTGTGTGTGGTGTGTGTGTGTGTGTTGTCGGTGTGTGTGTGTGTGTTGTCGGTGTGTGTGTGTGTGTTGTCGGTGTGTGTGTGTGTGTGTGTGTGTGTGTCGTGTGTGTGTGTGTGTTGTCGGTGTGTGTTGTGTGTGGTCGGTGTGTGTGTGTGTGTGTGTGTCGTGTGTGTGTGTGTGTTGTCGGTGTGTGTGTGTGTGTGTTGTCGGTGTGTGTGTGTGTGTTGTCGGTGTGTGTGTGTGTGTTGTCGGTGTGTGTGTGTGTGTGTGTCGGTGTGTGTGTGTGTGTTGTGTGTCGGTGTGTGTGTGTGTGTGTGTGTGTGTGTGTGTGTTGTCGTGTGTGTGTGTGTGTGTGTTGTCGGTGTGTGTGTGTGTGTTGTTGTCGTGTGTGTGTGTGTGTGTGTTGTCGGTGTGTGTGTGTTGTGTTGTCGGTGTGTGTGTGTGTGGTGTCGTGTGTGTGTGTCGTGTTGTCGTGTGTGTGTGTTGTCGGTGTGTGTGTGTGTGTTGTCGGTGTGTGTGTGTGTGTTGTTGTCGTGTGTGTGTGTGTGTGTCGGTGTGTGTGTGTGTGTGTGTTGTCGTGTGTGTGTGTGTGTTGTCGTGTGTGTGTGTGTGTGTTGTCGGTGTGTGTGTGTGTGTGTTGTCGGTGTGTGTGTGTGTGTGTGTCGTGTGTGTGTGTGTGTGTTGTCGGTGTGTGTGTGTGTGTGTTGTCGGTGTGTGTGTGTCGTGTGTGTGTGTGTGTGTTGTCGGTGTGTGTGTGTGTGTGTGTGTGTGTCGGTGTGTGTGTGTGTGTTGTCGGTGTGTGTGTGTGTGTGTGTGTGTGGTGTGTGTCGGTGTGTGTGTGTGTGTGTTGTCGGTGTGTGTGTGTGTGTGTTGTCGGTGTGTGTGTGTGTGGTGTCGGTGTGTGTGTGTGTTGTCGGTGTGTGTGTGTGTGTTGTGGTGTCTGTGTGTGTGTGTGTGTGTTGTCGGTGTGTGTGTGTGTGTGTTGTCGGTGTGTGTGTGTGTGTGTGTGTGGTGTGTGTGTGTGTGTGTGTGTGTGTGTGTGTGTGTGTGTGTGTCGGTGTGTGTGTGTGTGTGTGTGTTGTCGGTGTGTGTGTGTGTGTTGTTGTCGTGTGTGTGTGTGTTGTCGGTGTGTGTGTGGTGTGTGTTGTCGGTTGTGTGTGTGTGTGTTGTCGGTGTGTGTGTGTGTGTTGTCGGTGTGTGTGTGTGTGTGTTGTCGGTGTGTGTGTGTGTTGTCGTGTGTGTGTGTGTGTGTTGTCGTGTGTGTGTGTGTGTGTTGTCGTGTGTGTGTGTGTGTGTGTTGTCGGTGTGTGTGTGTGTGTGTTGTCGGTGTGTGTGTGTGTGTGTGTGTCGGTGTGTGTGTGTGTCGGTGTGTGTGTGTGTGTTGTCGGTGTGTGTGTGTGTGTGTGTCGTGTGGTGTGTGTGTGTTGTCGGTGTGTGTGTGTGTGTTGTCTGTGTGTGTGTGTGTTGTCGGTGTGTGTGTGTGTGTGTGTTGTCGGTGTGTGTGTGTGTGTGTGTTGTCGTGTGTGTGTGTGTGTGTTGTCGGTGTGTGTGTGTGTGTTGTGTGTGTGTGTGTTGTCGGTGTGTGTGTGTGTGTGTGTCGGTGTGTGTGTGTGTTGTCGGTGTGTGTGTGTGTGTTGTCGGTGGTGTGTGTGTGTCTGTGTGTCGTGTGTGTGTGTGTGTGTGTTGTCGTGTGTGTGTGTGTGTGTTGTCGGTGTGTGTGTGTGTGTGTGTCGGTGTGTGTGTGTGTGTTGTCGGTGTGTGTGTGTGTGTTGTCGTGTTGTCGGTGTGTGTGTGTGTTGTCGGTGTGTGTGTGTGTGTGTGGTGTGTGTGTGTGTGTGTTGTCGTGTGTGTGTGTGTGTGTTGTCGGTGTGTGTGTGTGTGTGTGTTGTCGGTGTGTGTGTGTGTGTGTTGTCGGTGTGTGTGTGTGTGTGTGTTGTCGGTGTGTGTGTG
>NW_027675714.1:15000-17500 GCF_965601325.2 Salmo salar
TGTGTGTGTGTGTCGGTGTGTGTGTGTGTGTTGTCGGTGTGTGTGTGTGTGTGTGTGTGTGTGTGTGTTGTCGGTGTGTGTGTGTGTGTGTTGTCGGTGTGTGTGTGTGTGTGTTGTCGGTGTGTGTGTGTGTGTGTGTGTCGGTGTGTGTGTGTGTGTTGTCGGTGTGTGTGTGTGTGTTGTCGGTGTGTGTGTGTGTGTGTTGTCGGTGTGTGTGTGTGTGTTGTCGGTGTGTGTGTGTGTGTGTTGTCGTGTGTGTGTGTGTGTGTTGTCGTGTGTGTGTGTGTGTGTTGTCGGTGTGTGTGTGTGTGTGTTGTCGGTGTGTGTGTGTGTGTTGTCGGTGTGTGTGTGTGTGTGTGTGTGTCGTGTGTGTGTGTGTGTGTCGTGTGTGTGTGTGTTGTCGTGTGTGTGTGTGTGTGTTGTCGGTGTGTGTGTGTGTGTTGTCGGTGTGTGTGTGTGTGTGTTGTCGGTGTGTGTGTGTGTGTGTTGTCGGTGTGTGTGTGTGTGTTGTCGGTGTGTGTGTGTGTGTGTTGTCGGTGTGTGTGTGTGTGTGTTGTCGGTGTGTGTGTGTGTGTGTGTCGGTGTGTGTGTGTGTGTGTTGTCGGTGTGTGTGTGTGTGTGTGTGTGTGTGTGTGTGTGTTGTCGTGTGTCGTGTGTGTGTGTGTGTGTTGTCGGTGTGTGTGTGTGTGTGTTGTCGGTGTGTGTGTGTGTGTGTGTGTGTGTGTGTGTGTGTCGTGTGTGTGTGTGTGTGTTGTCGGTGTGTGTGTGTGTGTGTTGTCGGTGTGTGTGTGTGTGTGTGTGTGTGTGTGTGTGTGTGTGTGTGTGTGTGTGTGTGTGTGTGTGTGTGTTGTCGGTGTGTGTGTGTGTGTTGTCGGTGTGTGTGTGTGTGTGTTGTCGGTGTGTGTGTGTGTGTTGTGTGTGTGTGTGTTGTCGGTGTGTGTGTGTGTGTGTGTGTCGGTGTGTGTGTGTGTGTCGGTGTGTGTGTGTGTGTGTTGTCGGTGTGTGTGTGTGTGTGTTGTCGGTGTGTGTGTGTGTGTGTGTGTTGTCGTGTGTGTGTGTGTGTTGTCGGTGTGTGTGTGTGTGTGTTGTCGGTGTGTGTGTGTGTGTTGTCGGTGTGTGTGTGTGTGTGTTGTCGGTGTGTGTGTGTGTGTTGTCGGTGTGTGTGTGTGTGTGTGTTGTCGGTGTGTGTGTGTGTGTGTGTGTTGTCGGTGTGTGTGTGTGTGTGTGTTGTCGTGTGTGTGTGTGTTGTCGGTGTGTGTGTGTGTGTTGTCGGTGTGTGTGTGTGTGTGTTGTCGGTGTGTGTGTGTGTGTTGTCGGTGTGTGTGTGTGTGTTGTCGGTGTGTTGTCGGTGTGTGTGTGTGTGTGTGTGTGTGTGTGTGTGTGTTGTCGGTGTGTGTGTGTGTGTTGTCGTGTGTGTGTGTGTGTTGTCGGTGTGTGTGTGTGTGTTGTCGGTGTGTGTGTGTGTGTGTGTGTGTGTGTGTGTGTGTGTGTGTGTTGTCGTGTGTGTGTGTGTGTTGTCGGTGTGTGTGTGTGTGTCGGTGTGTGTGTGTGTGTGTGTGTGTGTGTGTGTGTGTGTGTGTGTGTGTGTGTTGTCGGTGTGTGTGTGTGTGTGTGTTGTCGGTGTGTGTGTGTGTGTTGTCGGTGTGTGTGTGTGTGTGTGTTGTCGTGTGTGTGTGTGTGTGTGTGTGGTCGGTGTGTGTGTGTGTGTTGTCGGTGTGTGTGTGTGTGTTGTCGGTGTGTGTGTGTGTGTTCGGTGTGTGTGTGTGTGTGTTGTCGGTGTGTGTGTGTGTGTTGTCGGTGTGTGGTGTGTGTGTGTTGTGGTGTGTGTGTGTGTGTTGGTGGTGTGTGTGTGTGTGTTGTCGGTGTGTGTGTGTGTGTGTGTGTGTTGTGTGTGTGTGTGTGTTGTCGGTGTGTGTGTGTGTGTGTGTCGGTGTGTGTGTGTGTGTGTGTGTGTGTGTCGTGTGTGTGTGTTGTCGGTGTGTGTGTGTGTGTGTGTGTGTGTGTTGTCGGTGTGTGTGTGTGTTGTCGGTGTGTGTGTGTGTGTGTGTGTTGTCGGTGTGTGTGTGTGTGTGTGTCGGTGTGTGTGTGTGTGTGTTGTCGGTGTGTGTGTGTGTGTGTGTGTCGTGTGTGTGTGTGTGTGTGTGTGTGTGTGTGTTGTCGGTGTGTGTGTGTGTGTGTTGTCGGTGTGTGTGTGTTGTCGGTGTGTGTGTGTGTGTGTGTTGTCGGTGTGTGTGTGTGTGTTGTCGGTGTGTGTGTGTGTGTGTGTGTTTGTTGTCGGTGTGTGTGTGTGTGTGTTGTCGGTGTGTGTGTGTGTGTGTGTGTTGTCGGTGTGTGTGTGTTGTCGGTGTGTGTGTGTGTGTGTTGTCGGTGTGTGTGTGTGTGTGTTGTCGGTGTGTGTGTGTGTGTGTGTGTTGTCGGTGTTTGTGTGTTGTCGGTGTGTGTGTGTGTGTGTGTTGTCGGTGTGTTGTCGGTGTGTGTGTGTGTGTGTTGTCGGTGTGTG
>NW_027675714.1:30000-37500 GCF_965601325.2 Salmo salar
TGTGTGTGTGTGTGTTGTCGGTGTGTGTGTGTGTGTGTGTGTGTCAGTGTGGTGTGTGTGTGTGTTGTCGGTGTGTGTGTGTGTGTGTTGTCGGTGTGTGTGTGTGTGTGTTGTCGGTGTGTGTGTGTGTGTGTCTTGTCAGTGTGTGTGTGTGTGTGTGTGTTGTCGGTGTGTGTGTGTGTTATGTGTTGTCGGTGTGTGTGTGTTTTGTCGTTGTGTGTGTGTGTGTGTTGTCGGGGTGTGTGTGTGTGTTGTGTGTGTGTGTGTGTGTTGTCGGTGTGTGTGTGTGTGTGTGTTGTCGGTGGTGTGTGTGTGTGTGTTGTCAGTGTGTGTGTGTGTGTTGTCGGTGTGTGTGTGTGTTGTCGGTGTGTGTGTGTGTGTGTTGTCGGTGTGTGTGTGTGTGTGTGTTGTCAGTGTGTGTGTGTGTGTTGTCGGTGTGTGTGTGTGTGTGTGTGTGTGTGTGTGTTGTCGGTGTGTGTGTGTGTGTGTGTTGTCGGTGTGTGTGTGTGTGTTGTCAGTGTGTGTGTGTGTGTGTGTTGTCAGTGTGTGTGTGTGTGTGTTGTCGGTGTGTGTGTGTGTGTGTGTGTGTTGTCGGTGTGTGTGTGTGTCTGTGTTGTCGGTGTGTGTGTGTGTGTGTTGTCGGTGTGTGTGTGTGTGTGTTGTCTGTGTGTGTGTGTGTTGTCGGTGTGTGTGTGTGTTGTCGGTGTGTGTGTGTGTGTGTGTTGTCGGTGTGTGTGTGTGTGTTGTCAGTGTGTGTGTGTGTGTTGTCGGTGTGTGTGTGTGTGTGTGTTGTCGGTGTGTGTGTGTGTCTGTGTTGTCGGTGTGTGTGTGTGTGTGTTGTCGGTGTGTGTGTGTGTGTGTTGTCGGTGTGTGTGAGTGTGTTGCTGGTGTGTGTGTGTGTGTGTGTGTGTTGTCGGTGTGTGTGTGTGTGTTGTCGGTGTGTGTGTGTGTGTTGTCGGTGTGTGTGTGTGTGTTGTCGGTGTGTGTGTGTGTGTGTGTTGTCAGTGTGTGTGTGTGTGTGTTGTCGGTGTGTGTGTGTGTGTGTTGTCGGTGTGTGTGTGTGTGTGTGTTGTCTGTGTGTGTGTGTGTTGTCGGTGTGTGTGTGTGTTGTCGGTGTGTGTGTGTGTGTGTTGTCGGTGTGTGTGTGTGTTTTGTCAGTGTGTGTGTGTGTGTGTTGTCGGTGTGTGTGTGTGTGTGTGTTGTCGGTGTGTGTGTGTGTCTGTGTTGTCGGTGTGTGTGTGTGTGTGTTGTCGGTGTGTGTGTGTGTGTGTTGTCGGTGTGTGTGAGTGTGTTGCTGGTGTGTGTGTGTGTGTGTGTGTGTGTTGTCGGTGTGTGTGTGTGTGTTGTCGGTGTGTGTGTGTGTGTTGTCGGTGTGTGTGTGTGTGTGTTGTCGGTGTGTGTGTGTGTGTGTTGTCAGTGTGTGTGTGTGTGTGTTGTCGGTGTGTGTGTGTGTGTGTTGTCGGTGTGTGTGTGTGTGTGTTGTCGGTGTGTGTGTGTGTGTGTCTTGTCAGTGTGTGTGTGTGTGTGTTGTCGGTGTGTGTGTGTTTATGTGTTGTCGGTGTGTGTGTGTGTGTGTGTTGTCGGTGTGTGTGTGTGTTTTGCCGTGTGTGTGTGTGTGTTGTCGGTGTGTGTGTGTGTGTGTGTGTGTGTGTTGTCGGTGTGTGTGTGTGTGTGTTGTCGGTGTGTGTGTGTGTGTGTGTGTGTGTGTTGTCGGTGTGTGTGTGTGTGTGTTGTCATGTGTGTGTGTGTGTGTGTGTGTGTGTGTTGTCGGTGTGTGTGTGTGTGTTGTCGGTGTGTGTGTGTGTGTGTTGTCGGTGTGTGTGTGTGTGTGTGTTGTCGGTGTGTGTGTGTGTTGTCGGTGTGTGTGTGTGTGTGTTGTCGGTGTGTGTGTGTGTGTGTGTTGTCAGTGTGTGTGTGTGTGTTGTCGGTGTGTGTGTGTGTGTGTGTGTGTGTGTGTGTGTTGTCGGTGTGTGTGTGTGTGTGTGTTGTCGGTGTGTGTGTGTGTGTTGTCAGTGTGTGTGTGTGTGTGTGTTGTCAGTGTGTGTGTGTGTGTGTTGTCGGTGTGTGTGTGTGTGTGTGTGTGTTGTCGGTGTGTGTGTGTGTCTGTGTTGTCGGTGTGTGTGTGTGTGTGTTGTCGGTGTGTGTGTGTGTGTGTTGTCTGTGTGTGTGTGTGTTGTCGGTGTGTGTGTGTGTTGTCGGGTGTGTGTGTGTGTGTGTTGTCGGTGTGTGTGTGTGTGTTGTCAGTGTGTGTGTGTGTGTTGTCGGTGTGTGTGTGTGTGTGTGTTGTCGGTGTGTGTGTGTGTCTGTGTTGTCGGTGTGTGTGTGTGTGTGTTGTCGGTGTGTGTGTGTGTGTGTTGTCGGTGTGTGTGAGTGTGTTGCTGGTGTGTGTGTGTGTGTGTGTGTGTTGTCGGTGTGTGTGTGTGTGTTGTCGGTGTGTGTGTGTGTGTTGTCGGTGTGTGTGTGTGTGTGTTGTCGGTGTGTGTGTGTGTGTGTGTGTGTCAGTGTGTGTGTGTGTGTGTGTTGTCGGTGTGTGTGTGTGTGTGTTGTCGGTGTGTGTGTGTGTGTGTTGTCGGTGTGTGTGTGTGTGTGTCTTGTCAGTGTGTGTGTGTGTGTGTTGTCGGTGTGTGTGTGTTTATGTGTTGTCGGTGTGTGTGTGTGTGTGTTGTCGGTGTGTGTGTGTGTTTTGCCGTGTGTGTGTGTGTGTTGTCGGTGTGTGTGTGTGTGTGTTGTCGGGGTGTGTGTGTGTGTTGTGTGTGTGTGTGTGTGTTGTCGTGTGGTGTGTGTGTGTGTTGTCGGTGTGTGTGTGTGTGTGTGTTGTCAGTGTGTGTGTGTGTGTTGTCGGTGTGTGTGTGTGTTGTCGGTGTGTGTGTGTGGTGTGTTGTCGGTGTGTGTGTGTGTGTGTGTTGTCAGTGTGTGTGTGTGTGTTGTCGGTGTGTGTGTGTGTGTGTGTGTGTGTGTGTGTTGTCGGTGTGTGTGTGTGTGTGTGTTGTCGGTGTGTGTGTGTGTGTTGTCAGTGTGGTGTGTGTGTGTGTGTTGTCAGTGTGTGTGTGTGTGTGTTGTCGGGTGTGTGTGTGTGTGTGTGTTGTCGGTGTGTGTGTGTGTCTGTGTTGTCGGTGTGTGTGTGTGTGTGTTGTCGGTGTGTGTGTGTGTGTGTTGTCTGTGTGTGTGTGTGTTGTCGGTGTGTGTGTGTGTTGTCGGTGTGTGTGTGTGTGTGTGTTGTCGGTGTGTGTGTGTGTGTTGTCAGTGTGTGTGTGTGTGTGTTGTCGGTGTGTGTGTGTGTGTGTGTTGTCGGTGTGTGTGTGTGTCTGTGTTGTCGGTGTGTGTGTGTGTGTGTTGTCGGTGTGTGTGTGTGTGTGTTGTCGGTGTGTGTGAGTGTGTTGCTTGGTGTGTGTGTGTGTGTGTGTGTGTTGTCGGTGTGTGTGTGTGTGTTGTCGGTGTGTGTGTGTGTGTTGTCGGTGTGTGTGTGTGTGTGTTGTCGGTGTGTGTGTGTGTGTGTGTGTGTTGTCAGTGTGTGTGTGTGTGTGTTGTCGGTGTGTGTGTGTGTGTGTTGTCGGTGTGTGTGTGTGTGTGTTGTCGGTGTGTGTGTGTGTGTGTCTTGTCAGTGTGTGTGTGTGTGTGTTGTCGGTGTGTGTGTGTTTATGTGTTGTCGGTGTGTGTGTGTGTGTGTGTTGTCGGTGTGTGTGTGTGTTTTGCCGTGTGTGTGTGTGTGTTGTCGGTGTGTGTGTGTGTGTGTGTGTGTGTGTTGTCGGTGTGTGTGTGTGTGTGTTGTCGGTGTGTGTGTGTGTGTGTGTGTGTGTGTGTTGTCGGTGTGTGTGTGTGTGTGTTGTCGGTGTGTGTGTGTGTGTGTTGTCATGTGTGTGTGTGTTGTGTGTGTGTGTGTTGTCGGTGTGTGTGTGTGTGTTGTCGGTGTGTGTGTGTGTGTGTTGTCGGTGTTGTGTGTGTGTGTGTGTGTTGTCGGTGTGTGTGTGTGTGTGTGTGTGTGTGTGTGTGTGTGTGTGTGTTGTCGGTGTGTGTGTGTGTGTTGTGTGTGTGTGTGTCGTCGGTGTGTGTGTGTGTTGTGTGTGTGTGTGTTGTCGGTGTGTGTGTGTGTGTGTTGTCGGTGTGTGTGTGTTGTCGGTGTGTGTGTGTGTGTGTGTTGTCGGTGTGTGTGTGTGTGTTGTCGGTGTGTGTGTGTGTGTGTGTGTTTGTTGTCGGTGTGTGTGTGTGTGTGTTGTCGGTGTGTGTGTGTGTGTGTGTGTTGTCGGTGTGTGTGTGTTGTCGGTGTGTGTGTGTGTGTGTTGTCGGTGTGTGTGTGTGTGTGTTGTCGGTGTGTGTGTGTGTGTGTGTGTTGTCGGTGTTTGTGTGTTGTCGGTGTGTGTGTGTGTGTGTGTTGTCGGTGTGTTGTCGGTGTGTGTGTGTGTGTGTTGTCGGTGTGTGTGTGTTTTGTCGGTGTGTGTGTGTGTGTGTGTTGTCGGGGTGTGTGTGTGTGTTGTGTGTGTGTGTGTGTGTTGTCGGTGTGTGTGTGTGTGTGTGTTGTCGGGTGTGTGTGTGTGTGTGTTGTCAGTGTGTGTGTGTGTGTTGTCGGTGTGTGTGTGTGTGTGTGTGTGTGTGTGTGTGTTGTCGGTGTGTGTGTGTGTGTGTGTTGTCGGTGTGTGTGTGTGTGTTGTCAGGTGTGTGTGTGTGTGTGTTGTCAGTGTGTGTGTGTGTGTGTTGTCTGTGTGTGTGTGTGTGTGTGTGTGTTGTCGGTGTGTGTGTGTGTCTGTGTTGTCGGTGTGTGTGTGTGTGTGTTGTCGGTGTGTGTGTGTGTGTGTTGTCTGTGTGTGTGTGTGTTGTCGGTGTGTGTGTGTGTTGTCGGTGTGTGTGTGTGTGTGTGTTGTCGGTGTGTGTGTGTGTGTTGTCAGTGTGTGTGTGTGTGTTGTCGGTGTGTGTGTGTGTGTGTGTTGTCGGTGTGTGTGTGTGTCTGTGTTGTCGGTGTGTGTGTGTGTGTGTTGTCGGTGTGTGTGTGTGTGTGTTGTCGGTGTGTGTGAGTGTGTTGCTGGTGTGTGGTGTGTGTGTGTGTTGTCGGTGTGTGTGTGTTGTCGGTGTGTGTGTGTGTGTTGTCGGTGTGTGTGTGTGTGTTGTCGGTGTGTGTGTGTGTGTGTTGTCGGTGTGTGTGTGTGTGTGTGTTGTCAGTGTGTGTGTGTGTGTGTTGTCGGTGTGTGTGTGTGTGTGTGTGTCGGTGTGTGTGTGTGTGTGTTGTCGGTGTGTGTGTGTGTGTGTCTTGTCAGTGTGTGTGTGTGTGTGTTGTCGGTGTGTGTGTGTTTATGTGTTGTCGGTGTGTGTGTGTGTGTGTGTTGTCGGTGTGTGTGTGTGTTTTGCCGTGTGTGTGTGTGTGTTGTCGGTGTGTGTGTGTGTGTGTTGTCGGGGTGTGTGTGTGTGTTGTGTGTGTGTGTGTGTGTTGTCGGTGTGTGTGTGTGTGTGTGTGTTGTCGGTGTGTGTGTGTGTGTGTGTTGTCAGTGTTTGTGTGTGTGTTGTCGGTGTGTGTGTGTGTTGTCGGTGTGTGTGTGTGTGTGTGTTGTCGGTGTGTGTGTGTGTGTATGTTGTCAGTGTGTGTGTGTGTGTTGTCGGTGTGTGTGTGTGTGTGTGTGTGTGTGTGTGTGTTGTCGGTGTGTGTGTGTGTGTGTGTTGTCGGTGTGTGTGTGTGTGTTGTCAGTGTGTGTGTGTGTGTGTGTGTTGTCAGTGTGTGTGTGTGTGTGTTGTCGGTGTGTGTGTGTGTGTGTGTTGTCGGTGTGTGTGTGTGTCTGTGTTGTCGGTGTGTGTGTGTGTGTGTTGTCGGTGTGTGTGTGTGTGTGTTGTCTGTGTGTGTGTGTGTTGTCGGTGTGTGTGTGTGTTGTCGGTGTGTGTGTGTGTGTGTTGTCGGTGTGTGTGTGTGTGTTGTCAGTGTGTGTGTGTGTGTGTTGTCGGTGTGTGTGTGTGTGTGTGTTGTCGGTGTGTGTGTGTGTCTGTGTTGTCGGTGTGTGTGTGTGTGTGTTGTCGGTGTGTGTGTGTGTGTGTTGTCGGTGTGTGTGAGTGTGTTGCTGGTGTGTGTGTGTGTGTGTGTGTGTTGTCGGTGTGTGTGTGTGTGTTGTCGGTGTGTGTGTGTGTGTTGTCGGTGTGTGTGTGTGTGTGTTGTCGGTGTGTGTGTGTGTGTGTGTGTGTTGTCAGTGTGTGTGTGTGTGTGTTGTCGGTGTGTGTGTGTGTGTGTTGTCGGTGTGTGTGTGTGTGTGTTGTCGGTGTGTGTGTGTGTGTGTCTTGTCAGTGTGTGTGTGTGTGTGTTGTCGGTGTGTGTGTGTTTATGTGTTGTCGGTGTGTGTGTGTGTGTGTGTTGTCGGTGTGTGTGTGTGTTTTGCCGTGTGTGTGTGTGTGTTGTCGGTGTGTGTGTGTGTGTGTGTGTGTGTGTTGTCGGTGTGTGTGTGTGTGTGTTGTCGGTGTGTGTGTGTGGTGTGTGTGTGTGTGTGTTGTCGGTGTGTGTGTGTGTGTGTTGTCGGTGTGTGTGTGTGTGTGTTGTCATGTGTGTGTGTGTTGTGTGTGTGTGTGTTGTCGGTGTGTGTGTGTGTGTTGTCGGTGTGTGTGTGTGTGTGTTGTCGGTGTGTGTGTGTGTGTGTGTGTGTTGTCGGTGTGTGTGTGTGTGTGTGTGTGTGTGTGTGTGTGTGTGTGTGTGTTGTCGGTGTGTGTGTGTGTGTTGTGTGTGTGTGTGTTGTCGGTGTGTGTGTGTGTGTGTTGTCGGTGTGTATGTGTGTGTGTGTTGTCGGTGTGTGTGTGTTGTCGGTGCGTGTGTGTGTGTGTTGTCGGTGTGTGTGTGTGTGTTGTCGGTGTGTGTGTGTGTGTGTGTGTGTGTGTTGTCGGTGTGTGTGTGTTGTCGGTGTGTGTGTGTTGTCGGTGTGTTGTCGGTGTGTGTGTGTGTGTGTTGTCGGTGTGTGTGTGTGTGTTGTCGGTGTGTGTGTGTGTGTTGTTGGTGTGTGTGTGTGTTGTGTGTGTGTGTGTGTGTTGTCGGTGTGTGTGTGTGTGTTGTCGGTGTGTGTGTGTGTGTGTCTTGTCGGTGTGTGTGTGTTGTCGGTGTGTGTGTGTGTGTTGTCGGTGTGTGTGTGTGTGTTGTTGGTGTGTGTGTGTGTGTGTGTGTGTGTGTTGTCGGTGTGTGTGTGTGTTGTCGGTGTGTGTGTGTGTGTGTTGTCGGTGTGTGTGTGTGTGTTGTCGGTGTGTGTGTGTGTGTTGTCGGTGTGTGTGTGTGTGTGTGTGTGTGTGTGTGTGTGTGTGTTGTCGGTGTGTGTGTGAGTGTGTGTTGTCGGTGTGTGTGTGTGTGTGTTGTCGGTGTGTGTGTGTATGTTGTCAGTGTGTGTGTGTGTGTTGTCGGTGTGTGTGTGTGTGTGTGTTGTCGTGTGTGTGTGTGTGTGTTGTCGGTGTGTGTGAGTGTGTTGCTGGTGTGTGTGTGTGTGTGTGTTGTCGGTGTGTGTGTGTTGTCGGTGTGTGTGTGTGTTGTCGGTGTGTGTGTGTGTGTGTTGTCGG
>NW_027675714.1:42500-45000 GCF_965601325.2 Salmo salar
GTGTATGTTGTCAGTGTGTGTGTGTGTGTTGTCGGTGTGTGTGTGTGTGTGTGTTGTCTGTGTGTGTGTGTGTGTGTTGTCGGTGTGTGTGAGTGTGTTGCTGGTGTGTGTGTGTGTGTGTGTTGTCGGTGTGTGTGTGTTGTCGGTGTGTGTGTGTGTTGTCGGTGTGTGTGTGTGTGTGTTGTCGGTGTGTGTGTGTGTGTGTGTTGTCAGTGTGTGTGTGTGTGTGTTGTCGGTGTGTGTGTGTGTGTGTTGTCGGTGTGTGTGTGTGTGTGTTGTCGGTGTGTGTGTGTGTGTGTGTGTGTTGTCGGTGTGTGTGTGTGTGTTGTCGGTGTGTGTGTGTGTGTTGTCGGTGTGTGTGTGTGTGTGTGTTGTCGGTGTGTGTGTGTTTATGTGTTGTCGGTGTGTGTGTGTGTGTTGTCGGTGTGTGTGTGTGTTGTCGGTCTGTGTGTGTGTGTGTTGTCAGTGTGTGTGTGTGTGTGTGTGTGTGTGTGTGTGTTGTCGGTGTATGTGTGTGTGTGTTGTCGGTGTGTGTGTGTGTGTGTGTGTGTGTTGTCGGTGTGTGTGTGTGTGTGTTGTCGGTGTGTGTGTGTGTGTGTGTGTGTTGTCGGTGTGTGTGTGTGTGTGTTGTCGGTGTGTGTGTGTGTTGTCGGTGTGTGTGTGTGTGTGTGTGTGTTGTCGGTGTGTGTGTGTGTGTGTGTGTGTGTGTGTGTTGTCGGTGTGTGTGTGTGTGTGTTGTCGGTGTGTGTGTGTGTGTGTGTGTTGTCGGTGTGTGTGTGTTGTCGGTGCGTGTGTGTGTGTGTTGTCGGTGTGTGTGTGTGTTGTCGGTGTGTGTGTGTGTGTGTTGTCGGTGTGTGTGTGTGTGTGTGTGTTGTCGGTGTGTGTGTGTTGTCGGTGTGTGTGTGTTGTCGGTGTGTTGTCGGTGTGTGTGTGTGTGTGTTGTCGGTGTGTGTGTGTGTGTGTTGTCGGTGTGTGTGTGTGTGTTGTTGGTGTGTGTGTGTGTTGTGTGTGTGTGTGTGTGTTGTCGGTGTGTGTGTGTGTTGTCGGTGTGTGTGTGTGTGTGTCTTGTCGGTGTGTGTGTGTTGTCGGTGTGTGTGTGTTGTCGGTGTGTGTGTGTGTGTTGTTGGTGTGTGTGTGTGTGTTGTCGGTGTGTGTGTGTGTTGTCGGTGTGTGTGTGTGTGTGTTGTCGGTGTGTGTGTGTGTGTTGTCGGTGTGTGTGTGTGTTGTGTGTGTGTGTGTGTTGTCGGTGTGTGTGTGTGTGTTGTCGGTGTGTGTGTGTGTGTCTTGTCGGTGTGTGTGTGTTGTCGGTATGTGTGTGTGTGTTGTCGGTGTGTGTGTGTGTGTTGTTGGTGTGTGTGTGTGTGTGTGTTGTCGGTGTGTGTGTGTGTTGTCGGTGTGTGTGTGTGTTGTCGGTGTGTGTGTGTGTGTTGTCGGTGTGTGTGTGTGTGTGTGTGTGTGTGTGTGTGTTGTCGGTGTGTGTGTGTGTGTTGTCGGTGTGTGTGTGTGTTGTCGGTGTGTGTGTGTGTGTGTTGTCGGTGTGTGTGTGTGTGTTGTCAGTGTGTGTGTGTGTGTGTGTTGTCGGTGTGTGTGTGTGTGTGTTGTCGGGGTGTGTGTGTGTGTGTTGTCGGTGTGTGTGTGTGTGTGTGTGTGTGTGTTGTCGGTGTGTGTGTGTGTGTGTTGTCGGTGTTTGTGTGTGTGTTTTCGGTGTGTGTGTGTGTGTGTGTTGTCGGTGTGTGTGTGTGTGTCTTGTCAGTGTGTGTGTGTTTGTGTTGTCTGTGTGTGTGTGTGTTGTCGGTGTGTGTGTGTGTTGTCGGTGTGTGTGTGTGTGTGTGTTGTCGGTGTGTGTGTGTGTGTTGTCAGTGTGTGTGTGTGTGTTGTCGGTGTGTGTGTGTGTGTGTGTTGTCGGTGTGTGTGTGTGTCTGTGTTGTCGGTGTGTGTGTGTGTGTGTTGTCGGTGTGTGTGTGTGTGTGTTGTCGGTGTGTGTGAATGTGTTGCTGGTGTGTGTGTGTGTGTGTGTGTTGTCGGTGTGTGTGTGTGTGTTGTCGGTGTGTGTGTGTGTGTTGTCGGTGTGTGTGTGTGTGTGTTGTCGGTGTGTGTGTGTGTGTGTGTTGTCAGTGTGTGTGTGTGTGTGTTGTCGGTGTGTGTGTGTGTGTGTGTTGTCGGTGTGTGTGTGTGTGTGTTGTCGGTGTGTGTGTGTGTGTGTGTGTGTTGTCGGTGTGTGTGTGTGTGTTGTCGGTGTGTGTGTGTGTTGTCGGTGTGTGTGTGTGTGTGTGTTGTCAGTGTGTGTGTGTGTGTCTTGTCAGTGTGTGTGTGTGTGTGTTGTCGGTGTGTGTGTGTTTATGTGTTGTCGGTGTGTGTGTGTGTGTGTGTGTTGTCGGTGTGTGTGTGTGTTGTCGGTGTGTGTGTGTGTGTTGTCGGTGTGTGTGTGTGTGTGTGTGTGTGTGTGTGTGTGTTGTCGGTGTGTGTGTGTGTGTGTTGTCGGTGTGTGTGTGTGTGTGTG
>NW_027675714.1:50000-62500 GCF_965601325.2 Salmo salar
TGTGTTGTCGGTGTGTGTGTGTGTGTGTGTTGTCGGTGTGTGTGTGTGTGTGTTGTGTGTGTGTGTGTTGTCGGTGTGTGTGTGTGTGTGTGTGTTGTCGGTGTGTGTGTGTGTGTGTTGTCGGTGTGTGTGTGTGTGTTGTCTGTGTGTGTGTGTGTGTTGTCGGTGTGTGTGTGTGTGTGTTGTCGGTGTGTGTGTGTGTGTGTTGTCGGTGTGTGTGTGTGTGTGTGTGTTGTCGGTGTGTGTGTGTTGTGTGTGTGTGTGTTGTCGGTGTGTGTGTGTGTGTGTGTGTGTTGTCGGTGTGTGTGTGTGTGTGTGTGTGTGTGTGTTGTCGGTGTGTGTGTGTGTGTTGTCGGTGTGTGTGTGTGTGTGTTGTCGGTGTGTGTGTGTTTATGTGTTGTCGGTGTGTGTGTGTGTGTTGTCGGTGTGTGTGTGTGTTGTCGGTCTGTGTGTGTGTGTGTTGTCAGTGTGTGTGTGTGTGTGTGTGTGTGTGTGTGTGTTGTCGGTGTGTGTGTGTGTGTGTTGTCGGTGTGTGTGTGTGTGTGTGTGTGTGTTGTCGGTGTGTGTGTGTGTGTGTTGTCGGTGTGTGTGTGTGTGTGTGTGTGTTGTCGGTGTGTGTGTGTGTTGTCGTGTGTGTGTGTGTTGTGTGTGTGTGTGTTGTGGGTGTGTTGTCGGTGTGTGTGTGTGTGTGTTGTCGGTGTGTGCGTGTGTGTTTTGTCGGTGTGTGTGTGTGTGTTGTGTGTGTGTGTGTTGTCGGTGTGTGTGTGTGTTGTCGGTGTGTGTGTGTGTGTGTGTTGTCGGTGTGTGTGTGTGTGTTGTCGGTGTGTGTGTGTGTGTGTGTGTGTGTGTGTTGTCGGTGTGTGTGTGTGTGTGTGTGTGTGTGTGTTGTCGGTGTGTGTGTGTGTGTTGTCGGTGTGTGTGTGTGTGTGTGTTGTCGGTGTGTGTGTGTTTATGTGTTGTCGGTGTGTGTGTGTGTGTTGTCGGTGTGTGTGTGTGTTGTCGGTCTGTGTGTGTGTGTGTTGTCAGTGTGTGTGTGTGTGTGTGTGTGTGTGTGTGTGTGTTGTCGGTGTGTGTGTGTGTGTGTTGTCGGTGTGTGTGTGTGTGTGTGTTGTCAGTGTGTGTGTGTGTGTGTTGTCGGTGTGTGTGTGTGTGTGTTGTTGGTGTGTGTGTGTGTTGTCGGTGTGTGTGTGTGTGTGTGTGTGTTGTCGGTGTGTGTGTGTGTGTTGTCGGTGTGTGTGTGTGTTGTCGGTGTGTGTGTGTGTGTGTGTTGTCGGTGTGTGTGTGTGTGTCTTGTCAGTGTGTGTGTGTGTGTTGTCTGTGTGTGTGTGTGTTGTCGGTGTGTGTGTGTGTGTTGTCGGTGTGTGTGTGTGTGTGTGTTGTCGGTGTGTGTGTGTGTGTTGTCAGTGTGTGTGTGTGTGTTGTCGGTGTGTGTGTGTGTGTGTGTTGTCGGTGTGTGTGAGTGTGTTGCTGGTGTGTGTGTGTGTGTGTTGTCGGTGTGTGTGTGTGTGTTGTCGGTGTGTGTGTGTGTGTTGTCGGTGTGTGTGTGTGTGTGTTGTCGGTGTGTGTGTGTGTGTGTGTTGTCAGTGTGTGTGTGTGTGTGTTGTCGGTGTGTGTGTGTGTGTGTTGTCGATGTGTGTGTGTGTGTGTGTGTGTTGTCGGTGTGTGTGTGTGTGTTGTCGGTGTGTGTGTGTGTTGTCGGTGTGTGTGTGTGTGTGTTGTCAGTGTGTGTGTGTGTGTCTTGTCAGTGTGTGTGTGTGTGTTGTCGGTGTGTGTGTGTTTATGTGTTGTCGGTGTGTGTGTGTGTGTGTGTGTGTTGTCGGTGTGTGTGTGTGTTGTCGGTGTGTGTGTGTGTGTTGTCGGTGTGTGTGTGTGTGTGTGTGTGTGTGTGTGTTGTCGGTGTGTGTGTGTGTGTGTTGTCGGTGTGTGTGTGTGTGTGTGTGTGTGTGTTGTCGGTGTGTGTGTGTGTGTTGTCGGTGTGTGTGTGTGTGTGTGTTGTCGTGTGTGTGTGTGTTGTGTGTGTGTGTGTTGTCGGTGTGTGTGTGTGTGTGTTGTCGGTGTGTGTGTGTGTGTGTTGTCGGTGTGTGTGTGTGTGTGTGTGTTGTCGGTGTGTGTGTGTGTGTGTTGTCGGTGTGTGTGTGTGTGTGTGTGTTGTCGGTGTGTGTGTGTGTGTTGTGTGTGTGTGTGTTGTCGGTGTGTGTGTGTGTGTGTTGTCGGTGTGTGTGTGTGTGTGTGTGTGTTGTCGGTGTGTGTGTGTGTGTTGTGTGTGTGTGTGTTGTCGGTGTGTGTGTGTTGTCGGTGCGTGTGTGTGTGTGTTGTCGGTGTGTGTGTGTGTTGTCGGTGTGTGTGTGTGTGTTGTCGGTGTGTGTGTGTGTGTGTGTGTGTTGTCGGTGTGTGTGTGTTGTCGGTGTGTGTGTGTTGTCGGTGTGTTGTCGGTGTGTGTGTGTGTGTGTTGTCGGTGTGTGTGTGTGTGTTGTCGGTGTGTGTGTGTTGTTGGTGTGTGTGTGTGTTGTGTGTGTGTGTGTTGTCGGTGTGTGTGTGTGTGTGTTGTCGGTGTGTGTGTGTGTGTGTCTTGTCGGTGTGAGTGTGTTGTCGTTGTGTGTGTGTGTGTGGTAGGTGTGTGTGTGTGTTGTCGGTGTGTGTGTTGTCGGTGTGTGTGTGTTGTCGGTGTGTGTGTGTGTGTTGTCGGTGTGTGTGTGTGTGTTGTTGGTGTGTGTGTGTGTGTGTGTGTGTTGTCGGTGTGTGTGTGTGTTGTCGGTGTGTGTGTGTGTGTGTTGTCGACGTGTGTGTGTGTGTTGTCGGTGTGTGTGTGTGTGTTGTCGGTGTGTGTGTGTGTGTGTGTGTGTGTGTGTGTGTTGTCGGTGTGTGTGTGAGTGTGTGTTGTCGGTGTGTGTGTGTGTGTGTTGTCGGTGTGTGTGTGTGTGTGTGTTGTCGGTGTGTGTGTGTGTGTGTTGTGTGTGTGTGTGTTGTCGGTGTGTGTGTGTGTGTGTGTGTTGTCGGTGTGTGTGTGTGTGTTGTCGGTGTGTGTGTGTGTGTTGTCTGTGTGTGTGTGTGTGTTGTCGGTGTGTGTGTGTGTGTGTTGTCGGTGTGTGTGTGTGTGTGTTGTCGGTGTGTGTGTGTGTGTGTGTGTTGTCGGTGTGTGTGTGTTGTGTGTGTGTGTGTTGTCGGTGTGTGTGTGTGTGTGTGTGTGTTGTCGGTGTGTGTGTGTGTGTGTGTGTGTGTGTGTTGTCGGTGTGTGTGTGTGTGTTGTCGGTGTGTGTGTGTGTGTGTGTTGTCGGTGTGTGTGTGTTTATGTGTTGTCGGTGTGTGTGTGTGTGTTGTCGGTGTGTGTGTGTGTTGTCGGTCTGTGTGTGTGTGTGTTGTCAGTGTGTGTGTGTGTGTGTGTGTGTGTGTGTGTGTTGTCGGTGTGTGTGTGTGTGTGTTGTCGGTGTGTGTGTGTGTGTGTGTGTGTGTTGTCGGTGTGTGTGTGTGTGTGTTGTCGGTGTGTGTGTGTGTGTGTGTGTGTTGTCGGTGTGTGTGTGTGTTGTCGTGTGTGTGTGTGTTGTGTGTGTGTGTGTTGTGGGTGTGTTGTCGGTGTGTGTGTGTGTGTGTTGTCGGTGTGTGCGTGTGTGTTTTGTCGGTGTGTGTGTGTGTGTTGTGTGTGTGTGTGTTGTCGGTGTGTGTGTGTGTTGTCGGTGTGTGTGTGTGTGTGTGTTGTCGGTGTGTGTGTGTGTGTTGTCGGTGTGTGTGTGTGTGTGTGTGTGTGTGTGTTGTCGGTGTGTGTGTGTGTGTGTGTGTGTGTGTGTTGTCGGTGTGTGTGTGTGTGTTGTCGGTGTGTGTGTGTGTGTGTGTTGTCGGTGTGTGTGTGTTTATGTGTTGTCGGTGTGTGTGTGTGTGTTGTCGGTGTGTGTGTGTGTTGTCGGTCTGTGTGTGTGTGTGTTGTCAGTGTGTGTGTGTGTGTGTGTGTGTGTGTGTGTGTTGTCGGTGTGTGTGTGTGTGTGTTGTCGGTGTGTGTGTGTGTGTGTGTGTGTGTTGTCGGTGTGTGTGTGTGTGTGTTGTCGGTGTGTGTGTGTGTGTGTGTGTGTTGTCGGTGTGTGTGTGTGTGTGTTGTCGGTGTGTGTGTGTGTTGTCGGTGTGTGTGTGTGTGTGTGTGTGTTGTCGGTGTGTGTGTGTGTGTTGTGTGTGTGTGTGTTGTCGGTGTGTGTGTGTGTGTGTTGTCGGTGTGTGTGTGTGTGTTGTCGGTGTGTGTGTGTGTGTGTGTTGTCGGTGTGTGTGTGTGTGTGTGTGTTGTCGTTGTGTGTGTGTGTGTGTTTGTGTTGTCGGTGTGTGTGTGTGTGTTGTGTGTGTGTGTGTTGTCGGTGTGTGTGTGTGTGTGTGTGTGTGTGTGTTGTCGGTGTGTGTGTGTGTGTGTTGTCGGTGTGTGTGTGTGTGTGTGTTGTCGGTGTGTGTGTGTTGTCGGTGTGTGTGTGTGTTGTGGGTGTGTTGTCGGTGTGTGTGTGTGTGTGTGTTGTCGGTGTGTGCGTGTGTGTTTTGTCGGTGTGTGTGTGTGTGTGTTGTCGGTTTGTGTGTGTGTGTTGTCGGTGTGTGTGTGTGTGTTGTCGGTGTGTGTGTGTGTGTGTGTGTGTGTTGTCGGTGTGTTTGTGTGTGTGTGTGGTCGGTGTGTGTGTGTGTGTGTTGTCGGTGTGTGTGTGTGTGTGTTGTGTGTGTGTGTGTTGTCGGTGTGTGTGTGAGTGTTGTCGGTGTGTGTGTGTGTGTTCTCGGTGTGTTTGTGTGTGTGTGTGGTCGGTGTGTGTGTGTGTGTGTTGTCGGTGTGTGTGTGTGTGTTGTCGGTGTGTGTGTGTGTGTGTGTTGTCGGTGTGTGTGTGGGTGTGTGTGTGTTGTGTGTGTGTGTGTTGTCGGTGTGTGTGTGTGTGTGTTGTCGGTGTGTGTGTGTGTGTTGTCGGTGTGTGTGTGTGTGTGTTGTCGGTGTGTGTGTGTGTGTGTTGTCGGTGTGTGTGTGTTATCGGTGTGTGTGTGTGTGTGTGTTGTCGGTGTGTGTGTGTGTGTGTGTGTGTGTGTTGTCGGTGTGTGTGTGTGTGTGTTGTCGGTGTGTGTGTGTGTGTGTGTTGTCGGTGTGTGTGTGTTGTCGGTGTGTGTGTGTGTTGTGGGTGTGTTGTCGGTGTGTGTGTGTGTGTGTGTTGTCGGTGTGTGCGTGTGTGTTTTGTCGGTGTGTGCGTGTGTGTGTTGTGTGTGTGTGTGTTGTCGGTGTGTGTGTGTGTTGTCGGTGTGTGTGTGTGTGTGTGTGTTGTCGGTGTGTGTGTGTGTGTTGTCGGTGTGTGTGTGTGTGTGTGTGTGTGTGTTGTCGGTGTGTGTGTGTGTGTTGTCGGTGTGTGTGTGTGTGTTGTCGGTGTGTGTGTGTGTGTGTGTGTGTGTGTGTTGTCGGTGTGTGTGTGTGTGTTGTCGGGGTGTGTGTGTGTGTGTGTTGTTGGTGTGTGTGTGTGTGTTGTCTGTGTGTTTGTGTGTGTGTGTTGTCGCTGTGTGTGTGTGTTGTCGGTGTGTGTGTGTGTGTTGTCGGTGTGTGTGTGTGTGTGTGTGTGTGTGTGTTGTCGGTGTGTGTGTGTGTGTTGTCGGTGTGTGTGTGTATGTGTTGTCGGTGTGTGTGTGTGTGTGTTGTCGGTGTGTGTGTGTGTGTGTTGTCGGTGTGTGTGTGTGTGTGTTGTCGGTATGTGTGTGTGTGTTGCTGGTGTGTGTGTGTGTGTGTGTTGTCGGTGTGTGTGTGTTGTCGGTGTGTGTGTGTGTGTGTGTGTGTGTGTGTGTTGTCGGTGTGTGTGTGTGTGTTGTCGGTGTGTGTGTGTGTGTGTTGTCGGTGTGTGTGTGTGTGTTGTCGGTGTGTGTGTGTGTGTTGTCGGTGTGTTTGTGTGTGTGTGTGGTCGGTGTGTGTGTGTGTGTGTTGTCGGTGTGTGTGTGTTGTGTGTGTGTGTGTTGTCGGTGTGTGTGTTTGTTGTCGGTGTGTGTGTGTGTGTGTGTGTGTGTTGTCGGTGTGTGTGTGTGTGTGTGTGTGTGTTGTCGGTGTGTGTGTGTGTGTGTGTTTGTGTTGTCGGTGTGTGTGTGTGTGTGTGTTGTGTGTGTGTGTGTTGTCGGTGTGTGTGTGTGTTGTCGGTGTGTGTGTGTGTGTGTTTGTGTTGTCGGTGTGTGTGTGTGTGTGTTGTGTGTGTGTGTGTTGTCGGTGTGTGTGTGTGTTGTCGGTGTGTGTGTGTGTGTGTTGTCGGTGTGTGTGTGTGTTGTCGGTGTGTGTGTGTGTGTGTGTGTGTGTGTGTTGTCGGTGTGTGTGTGTGTGTTGTCGGTGTGTGTGTGTGTGTTGTCGGTGTGTGTGTGTGTGTGTGTGTTGTCGGTGTGTATGTGTGTTTTTTGTCAGTGTGTGTGTGTGTGTGTTGTCGGTGTGTGTGTGTTTATGTGTTGTCGGTGTGTGTGTGTGTGTGTTGTCGGTGTGTGTGTGTGTTGTCGGTGTGTGTGTGTGTGTGTTGTCGGTTTGTGTGTGTGTGTGTGTGTTGTCGGTGTGTGTGTGTGTGTTGTCGGTGTGTGTGTGTGTGTTGTCGGTGTGTGTGTGTGTTGTCGGTGTGTGTGTGTGAGTGTTGTGGGTGTGTTGTCGGTGTGTGTGTGTGTGTGTTGTCGGTGTGTGCGTGTGTGTTTTGTCGGTGTGTGTGTGTGTGTGTTGTCGGTGTGTGTGTGTGTTGTGTGTGTGTGTGTTGTCGGTGTGTGTGTGTGAGTGTGTGTGTTGTCGGTGTGTGTGTGTGTGTGTGTTGTCGGTGTGTGTGTGTGTGTGTGTTATCGGTGTGTGTGTGTGTGTTGTCGGTGTGTGTGTGTTGTCGGTGTGTGTGTGTGTGTGTGTTGTCGGTGTGTATGTGTGTGTGTTGTCAGTGTGTGTGTGTGTGTGTTGTCGGTGTGTGTGTGTTTATGTGTTGTCGGTGTGTGTGTGTGTGTGTTGTCGGTGTGTGTGTGTGTGTTGTCGGTGTGTGTGTGTGTTGTCGGTGTGTGTGTGTGTGTTGTCGGTGTGTGTGTGTGTGTGTGTTGTCGGTGTGTGTGTGTGTGTTGTCGGTGTGTGTGTGTGTGTGTGAGTTGTCGGTGTGTGTGTGTGTGTGTGTTGTCGGTGTGTGTGTGGGTGTGTGTGTGTTGTGTGTGTGTGTGTTGTCGGTGTGTGTGTGTGTGTGTTGTCGGTGTGTGTGTGTGTGTTGTCGGTGTGTGTGTGTGTGTTGTCGGTGTGTGTGTGTGTGTGTGTTGTCGGTGTGTGTGTGTTATCGGTGTGTGTGTGTGTGTGTGTTGTCGGTGTGTGTGTGTGTGTGTGTGTGTGTGTTGTCGGTGTGTGTGTGTGTGTGTTGTCGGTGTGTGTGTGTGTGTGTTGTCGGTGTGTGTGTGTTGTCGGTGTGTGTGTGTGTTGTGGGTGTGTTGTCGGTGTGTTTGTGTGTGTGTTGTCGGTGTGTGCGTGTGTGTTTTGTCGGTGTGTGTGTGTGTGTTGTGTGTGTGTGTGTTGTCGGTGTGTGTGTGTCGGTGTGTGTGTGTGTGTTGTCGGTGTGTGTGTGTGTGTGTGTTGTCGGTGTGTGTGTGTTGTGTGTGTGTGTGTTGTCGGTGTGTGTGTTGTCGGTGTGTGTGTGTGTGTTGTCGGTGTGTGTGTGTGTGTGTGTTGTCGGTGTGTGTGTGTTGTCGGTGTGTGTGTGTGTTGTGGGTGTGTTGTCGGTGTGTGTGTGTGTGTGTTGTCGGTGTGTGCGTGTGTGTTTTGTCGGTGTGTGTGTGTGTGTTGTGTGTGTGTGTGTTGTCGGTGTGTGTGTGTGTTGTCGGTGTGTGTGTGTGTGTGTGTTGTCGGTGTGTGTGTGTGTGTTGTCGGTGTGTGTGTGTGTGTGTGTGTGTGTGTGTTGTCGGTGTGTGTGTGTGTGTGTGTGTGTGTGTGTTGTCGGTGTGTGTGTGTGTGTTGTCGGTGTGTGTGTGTGTGTGTGTTGTCGGTGTGTGTGTGTTTATGTGTTGTCGGTGTGTGTGTGTGTGTTGTCGGTGTGTGTGTGTGTTGTCGGTCTGTGTGTGTGTGTGTTGTCAGTGTGTGTGTGTGTGTGTGTGTGTGTGTGTGTGTTGTCGGTGTGTGTGTGTGTGTGTTGTCGGTGTGTGTGTGTGTGTGTGTGTGTGTTGTCGGTGTGTGTGTGTGTGTGTTGTCGGTGTGTGTGTGTGTGTGTGTGTGTTGTCGGTGTGTGTGTGTGTGTGTTGTCGGTGTGTGTGTGTGTTGTCGGTGTGTGTGTGTGTGTGTTTGTGTTGTCGGTGTGTGTGTGTGTGTGTGTTGTGTGTGTGTGTGTTGTCGGTGTGTGTGTGTGTTGTCGGTGTGTGTGTGTGTGTGTTTGTGTTGTCGGTGTGTGTGTGTGTGTGTTGTGTGTGTGTGTGTTGTCGGTGTGTGTGTGTGTTGTCGGTGTGTGTGTGTGTGTGTTGTCGGTGTGTGTGTGTGTTGTCGGTGTGTGTGTGTGTGTGTGTGTGTGTGTGTTGTCGGTGTGTGTGTGTGTGTTGTCGGTGTGTGTGTGTGTGTTGTCGGTGTGTGTGTGTGTGTGTGTGTTGTCGGTGTGTATGTGTGTTTTTTGTCAGTGTGTGTGTGTGTGTGTTGTCGGTGTGTGTGTGTTTATGTGTTGTCGGTGTGTGTGTGTGTGTGTTGTCGGTGTGTGTGTGTGTTGTCGGTGTGTGTGTGTGTGTGTTGTCGGTTTGTGTGTGTGTGTGTGTGTTGTCGGTGTGTGTGTGTGTGTTGTCGGTGTGTGTGTGTGTGTTGTCGGTGTGTGTGTGTGTTGTCGGTGTGTGTGTGTGAGTGTTGTGGGTGTGTTGTCGGTGTGTGTGTGTGTGTGTTGTCGGTGTGTGCGTGTGTGTTTTGTCGGTGTGTGTGTGTGTGTGTTGTCGGTGTGTGTGTGTGTTGTGTGTGTGTGTGTTGTCGGTGTGTGTGTGTGAGTGTGTGTGTTGTCGGTGTGTGTGTGTGTGTGTGTTGTCGGTGTGTGTGTGTGTGTGTGTTATCGGTGTGTGTGTGTGTGTTGTCGGTGTGTGTGTGTTGTCGGTGTGTGTGTGTGTGTGTGTTGTCGGTGTGTATGTGTGTGTGTTGTCAGTGTGTGTGTGTGTGTGTTGTCGGTGTGTGTGTGTTTATGTGTTGTCGGTGTGTGTGTGTGTGTGTTGTCGGTGTGTGTGTGTGTGTTGTCGGTGTGTGTGTGTGTTGTCGGTGTGTGTGTGTGTTGTCGGTGTGTGTGTGTGTGTGTGTTGTCGGTGTGTGTGTGTGTGTTGTCGGTGTGTGTGTGTGTGTGTGAGTTGTCGGTGTGTGTGTGTGTGTGTGTGTTGTCGGTGTGTGTGTGGGTGTGTGTGTGTTGTGTGTGTGTGTGTTGTCGGTGTGTGTGTGTGTGTGTTGTCGGTGTGTGTGTGTGTGTTGTCGGTGTGTGTGTGTGTGTTGTCGGTGTGTGTGTGTGTGTGTGTTGTCGGTGTGTGTGTGTTATCGGTGTGTGTGTGTGTGTGTGTTGTCGGTGTGTGTGTGTGTGTGTGTGTGTGTGTTGTCGGTGTGTGTGTGTGTGTGTTGTCGGTGTGTGTGTGTGTGTGTTGTCGGTGTGTGTGTGTTGTCGGTGTGTGTGTGTGTTGTGGGTGTGTTGTCGGTGTGTTTGTGTGTGTGTTGTCGGTGTGTGCGTGTGTGTTTTGTCGGTGTGTGTGTGTGTGTTGTGTGTGTGTGTGTTGTCGGTGTGTGTGTGTCGGTGTGTGTGTGTGTGTTGTCGGTGTGTGTGTGTGTGTGTGTTGTCGGTGTGTGTGTGTTGTGTGTGTGTGTGTTGTCGGTGTGTGTGTTGTCGGTGTGTGTGTGTGTGTTGTCGGTGTGTGTGTGTGTGTGTGTTGTCGGTGTGTGTGTGTTGTCGGTGTGTGTGTGTGTTGTGGGTGTGTTGTCGGTGTGTGTGTGTGTGTGTTGTCGGTGTGTGCGTGTGTGTTTTGTCGGTGTGTGTGTGTGTGTTGTGTGTGTGTGTGTTGTCGGTGTGTGTGTGTGTTGTCGGTGTGTGTGTGTGTGTGTGTTGTCGGTGTGTGTGTGTGTGTTGTCGGTGTGTGTGTGTGTGTGTGTGTGTGTGTGTTGTCGGTGTGTGTGTGTGTGTGTGTGTGTGTGTGTGTGTTGTCGGTGTGTGTGTGTGTGTTGTCGGTGTGTGTGTGTGTGTGTGTTGTCGGTGTGTGTGTGTTTATGTGTTGTCGGTGTGTGTGTGTGTGTTGTCGGTGTGTGTGTGTGTTGTCGGTCTGTGTGTGTGTGTGTTGTCAGTGTGTGTGTGTGTGTGTGTGTGTGTGTGTGTGTTGTCGGTGTGTGTGTGTGTGTGTTGTCGGTGTGTGTGTGTGTGTGTGTGTGTGTTGTCGGTGTGTGTGTGTGTGTGTTGTCGGTGTGTGTGTGTGTGTGTGTTGTCGGTGTGTGTGTGTGTGTGTTGTCGGTGTGTGTGTGTGTTGTCGGTGTGTGTGTGTGTGTGTGTGTGTTGTCGGTGTGTGTGTGTGTGTTGTGTGTGTGTGTGTTGTCGGTGTGTGTGTGTGTGTGTTGTCGGTGTGTGTGTGTGTGTGTGTGTTGTCGGTGTGTGTGTGTTGTCGGTGCGTGTGTGTGTGTGTTGTCGGTGTGTGTGTGTGTTGTCGGTGTGTGTGTGTGTGTGTTGTCGGTGTGTGTGTGTGTGTGTGTGTTGTCGGTGTGTGTGTGTTGTCGGTGTGTGTGTGTTGTCGGTGTGTTGTCGGTGTGTGTGTGTGTGTGTTGTCGGTGTGTGTGTGTGTGTGTTGTCGGTGTGTGTGTGTGTGTTGTTGGTGTGTGTGTGTGTTGTGTGTGTGTGTGTGTGTTGTCGGTGTGTGTGTGTGTTGTCGGTGTGTGTGTGTGTGTGTCTTGTCGGTGTGTGTGTGTTGTCGGTGTGTGTGTGTTGTCGGTGTGTGTGTGTGTGTTGTTGGTGTGTGTGTGTGTGTTGTCGGTGTGTGTGTGTGTTGTCGGTGTGTGTGTGTGTGTGTTGTCGGTGTGTGTGTGTGTGTTGTCGGTGTGTGTGTGTGTTGTGTGTGTGTGTGTGTTGTCGGTGTGTGTGTGTGTGTTGTCGGTGTGTGTGTGTGTGTCTTGTCGGTGTGTGTGTGTTGTCGGTATGTGTGTGTGTGTTGTCGGTGTGTGTGTGTGTGTTGTTGGTGTGTGTGTGTGTGTGTGTTGTCGGTGTGTGTGTGTGTTGTCGGTGTGTGTGTGTGTTGTCGGTGTGTGTGTGTGTGTTGTCGGTGTGTGTGTGTGTGTTGTCGGTGTGTGTGTGTGTGTGTGTGTGTGTGTGTGTGTTGTCGGTGTGTGTGTGTGTGTTGTCGGTGTGTGTGTGTGTTGTCGGTGTGTGTGTGTGTGTGTTGTCGGTGTGTGTGTGTGTGTTGTCAGTGTGTGTGTGTGTGTGTGTTGTCGGTGTGTGTGTGTGTGTTGTCGGGGTGTGTGTGTGTGTGTTGTCGGTGTGTGTGTGTGTGTGTGTGTGTGTGTGTGTTGTCGGTGTGTGTGTGTGTGTGTTGTCGGTGTTTGTGTGTGTGTTTTCGGTGTGTGTGTGTGTGTGTGTTGTCGGTGTGTGTGTGTGTGTCTTGTCAGTGTGTGTGTGTGTGTGTTGTCTGTGTGTGTGTGTGTTGTCGGTGTGTGTGTGTGTTGTCGGTGTGTGTGTGTGTGTGTGTTGTCGGTGTGTGTGTGTGTGTTGTCAGTGTGTGTGTGTGTGTTGTCGGTGTGTGTGTGTGTGTGTGTTGTCGGTGTGTGTGTGTGTCTGTGTTGTCGGTGTGTGTGTGTGTGTGTTGTCGGTGTGTGTGTGTGTGTGTTGTCGGTGTGTGTGAATGTGTTGCTGGTGTGTGTGTGTGTGTGTGTGTTGTCGGTGTGTGTGTGTGTGTTGTCGGTGTGTGTGTGTGTGTTGTCGGTGTGTGTGTGTGTGTGTTGTCGGTGTGTGTGTGTGTGTGTGTTGTCGGTGTGTGTGTGTGTGTGTTGTCGGTGTGTGTGTGTGTGTGTGTGTGTTGTCGGTGTGTGTGTGTGTGTTGTCGGTGTGTGTGTGTGTTGTCGGTGTGTGTGTGTGTGTGTGTTGTCAGTGTGTGTGTGTGTGTCTTGTCAGTGTGTGTGTGTGTGTGTTGTCGGTGTGTGTGTGTTTATGTGTTGTCGGTGTGTGTGTGTGTGTGTGTGTTGTCGGTGTGTGTGTGTGTTGTCGGTGTGTGTGTGTGTGTTGTCGGTGTGTGTGTGTGTGTGTGTGTGTGTGTGTGTGTGTTGTCGGTGTGTGTGTGTGTGTGTTGTCGGTGTGTGTGTGTGTGTGTGTGTGTGTGTGTGTGTGTGTGTTGTCGGTGTGTGTGTGTGTGTTGTCGGTGTGTGTGTGTGTGTGTTGTCGTGTGTGTGTGTGTTGTGTGTGTGTGTGTTGTCGGTGTGTGTGTGTGTGTGTGTGTTGTCGGTGTGTGTGTGTGTTGTCGGTGTGTGTGTGTGTTGTCGGTGTGTGTGTGTGTGTGTTGTCGGTGTGTGTGTGTGTGTTGTCAGTGTGTGTGTGTGTGTGTTGTCGGTGTGTGTGTGTGTGTGTTGT
>NW_027675714.1:65000-130000 GCF_965601325.2 Salmo salar
GTGTGTGTGTGTGTGTCTTGTCAGTGTGTGTGTGTGTGTTGTCGGTGTGTGTGTGTTTATGTGTTGTCGGTGTGTGTGTGTGTGTGTGTGTGTTGTCGGTGTGTGTGTGTGTTGTCGGTGTGTGTGTGTGTGTTGTCGGTGTGTGTGTGTGTGTGTGTGTGTGTGTGTGTTGTCGGTGTGTGTGTGTGTGTGTTGTCGGTGTGTGTGTGTGTGTGTGTGTGTGTGTTGTCGGTGTGTGTGTGTGTGTTGTCGGTGTGTGTGTGTGTGTGTGTTGTCGTGTGTGTGTGTGTTGTGTGTGTGTGTGTTGTCGGTGTGTGTGTGTGTGTGTTGTCGGTGTGTGTGTGTGTGTGTTGTCGGTGTGTGTGTGTGTGTGTGTGTTGTCGGTGTGTGTGTGTGTGTGTTGTCGGTGTGTGTGTGTGTGTGTGTGTTGTCGGTGTGTGTGTGTGTGTTGTGTGTGTGTGTGTTGTCGGTGTGTGTGTGTGTGTGTTGTCGGTGTGTGTGTGTGTGTGTGTGTGTTGTCGGTGTGTGTGTGTGTGTTGTGTGTGTGTGTGTTGTCGGTGTGTGTGTGTTGTCGGTGCGTGTGTGTGTGTGTTGTCGGTGTGTGTGTGTGTTGTCGGTGTGTGTGTGTGTGTTGTCGGTGTGTGTGTGTGTGTGTGTGTGTTGTCGGTGTGTGTGTGTTGTCGGTGTGTGTGTGTTGTCGGTGTGTTGTCGGTGTGTGTGTGTGTGTGTTGTCGGTGTGTGTGTGTGTGTTGTCGGTGTGTGTGTGTTGTTGGTGTGTGTGTGTGTTGTGTGTGTGTGTGTTGTCGGTGTGTGTGTGTGTGTGTTGTCGGTGTGTGTGTGTGTGTGTCTTGTCGGTGTGAGTGTGTTGTCATTGTGTGTGTGTGTGTGGTAGGTGTGTGTGTGTGTTGTCGGTGTGTGTGTTGTCGGTGTGTGTGTGTTGTCGGTGTGTGTGTGTGTGTTGTCGGTGTGTGTGTGTGTGTTGTTGGTGTGTGTGTGTGTGTGTGTGTGTTGTCGGTGTGTGTGTGTGTTGTCGGTGTGTGTGTGTGTGTGTTGTCGACGTGTGTGTGTGTGTTGTCGGTGTGTGTGTGTGTGTTGTCGGTGTGTGTGTGTGTGTGTGTGTGTGTGTGTGTGTTGTCGGTGTGTGTGTGAGTGTGTGTTGTCGGTGTGTGTGTGTGTGTGTTGTCGGTGTGTGTGTGTGTGTGTGTTGTCGGTGTGTGTGTGTGTGTGTTGTGTGTGTGTGTGTTGTCGGTGTGTGTGTGTGTGTGTGTGTTGTCGGTGTGTGTGTGTGTGTGTTGTCGGTGTGTGTGTGTGTGTTGTCTGTGTGTGTGTGTGTGTTGTCGGTGTGTGTGTGTGTGTGTTGTCGGTGTGTGTGTGTGTGTGTTGTCGGTGTGTGTGTGTGTGTGTGTGTTGTCGGTGTGTGTGTGTTGTGTGTGTGTGTGTTGTCGGTGTGTGTGTGTGTGTTGTTGGTGTGTGTGTGTGTGTGTTGTCGGTGTCTGTGTGTGTGTGTGTTGTCGGTGTGTGTGTGTGTGTGTTGTCGGTGTGTGTGTGTGTGTGTGTGAGTTGTCGGTGTGTGTGTGTGTGTGTTGTCGGTGTGTGTGTGTGTGTGTGTTGTCGGTGTGTGTGTGTTGTCGGTGCGTGTGTGTGTTGTCGGTGTGTGTGTGTGTGTGTTGTCGGTGTGTGTGTGTGTGTGTGTGTTGTCGGTGTGTGTGTGTGTGTGTGTGTTGTCGGTGTGTGTGTGTTGTCGGTGTGTGTGTGTGTGTGTTGTCGGTGTGTGTGTGTGTGTGTGTTGTCGGTGTGTGTGTGTGTGTGTTGTGTGTGTGTGTGTTGTCGGTGTGTGTGTGTGTGTGTGTGTTGTCGGTGTGTGTGTGTGTGTGTTGTCGGTGTGTGTGTGTGTGTTGTCTGTGTGTGTGTGTGTGTTGTCGGTGTGTGTGTGTGTGTGTTGTCGGTGTGTGTGTGTGTGTGTTGTCGGTGTGTGTGTGTGTGTGTGTGTTGTCGGTGTGTGTGTGTTGTGTGTGTGTGTGTTGTCGGTGTGTGTGTGTGTGTTGTTGGTGTGTGTGTGTGTGTGTTGTCGGTGTCTGTGTGTGTGTGTGTTGTCGGTGTGTGTGTGTGTGTGTTGTCGGTGTGTGTGTGTGTGTGTGTGAGTTGTCGGTGTGTGTGTGTGTGTGTTGTCGGTGTGTGTGTGTGTGTGTGTGTTGTCGGTGTGTGTGTGTGTGTGTTGTCGTGTGTGTGTGTGTTGTGTGTGTGTGTGTTGTCGGTGTGTGTGTGTGTGTGTTGTCGGTGTGTGTGTGTGTGTGTTGTCGGTGTGTGTGTGTGTGTGTGTGTGTTGTCGGTGTGTGTGTGTGTGTGTTGTCGGTGTGTGTGTGTGTGTGTGTGTGTTGTCGGTGTGTGTGTGTGTGTTGTGTGTGTGTGTGTTGTCGGTGTGTGTGTGTGTGTGTTGTCGGTGTGTGTGTGTGTGTGTGTGTGTTGTCGGTGTGTGTGTGTGTTGTGTGTGTGTGTGTTGTCGGTGTGTGTGTGTGTGTGTTGTCGGTGTGTGTGTGTGTGTGTGTTGTCGGTGTGTGTGTGTTGTCGGTGCGTGTGTGTGTGTGTTGTCGGTGTGTGTGTGTGTTGTCGGTGTGTGTGTGTGTGTTGTCGGTGTGTGTGTGTGTGTGTGTGTGTTGTCGGTGTGTGTGTGTTGTCGGTGTGTGTGTGTTGTCGGTGTGTTGTCGGTGTGTGTGTGTGTGTGTTGTCGGTGTGTGTGTGTGTGTTGTCGGTGTGTGTGTGTTGTTGGTGTGTGTGTGTGTTGTGTGTGTGTGTGTGTTGTCGGTGTGTGTGTGTGTGTGTTGTCGGTGTGTGTGTGTGTGTGTCTTGTCGGTGTGTGTGTGTTGTCGTTGTGTGTGTGTGTGTGTGGTAGGTGTGTGTGTGTGTTGTCGGTGTGTGTGTGTGTGTGTTGTCGGTGTGTGTGTGTTGTCGGTGTGTGTGTGTGTGTTGTCGGTGTGTGTGTGTGTGTTGTTGGTGTGTGTGTGTGTGTGTGTTGTCGGTGTGTGTGTGTGTGTTGTCGGTGTGTGTGTGTGTGTTGTCGGTGTGTGTGTGTGTGTGTGTGTGTGTGTGTGTGTGTGTGTGTGTGTGTGTGTGTGTGTGTGTGTGTTGTCGGTGTGTGTGTGAGTGTGTGTTGTCGGTGTGTGTGTGTGTTGTCGGTGTGTGTGTGTGTGTGTGTTGTCGGTGTGTGTGTGTGTGTGTTGTGTGTGTGTGTTGTCGGTGTGTGTGTGTGTGTGTGTGTTGTCGGTGTGTGTGTGTGTGTGTTGTCGGTGTGTGTGTGTGTGTTGTCTGTGTGTGTGTGTGTGTTGTCGGTGTGTGTGTGTGTGTGTTGTCGGTGTGTGTGTGTGTGTGTTGTCGGTGTGTGTGTGTGTGTGTGTTGTCGGTGTGTGTGTGTTGTGTGTGTGTGTGTTGTCGGTGTGTGTGTGTGTGTGTTGTTGGTGTGTGTGTGTGTGTGTGTTGTCGGTGTGTGTGTGTGTTGTCGGTGTGTGTGTGTGTGTGTTGTCGGTGTGTGTGTGTGTGTGTGTGTGTGTGTTGTCGGTGTGTGTGTGTGTGTGTTGTCGGTGTGTGTGTGTGTGTGTGTTGTCGGTGTGTGTGTGTTGTCGGTGCGTGTGTGTGTTGTGGGTGTGTGTGTGTGTGTTTTCGGTGTGTGTGTTTGTGTGTGTGTTGTCGGTGTGTGTGTGTGTGTGTGTGTTGTCGGTGTGTGTGTGTTGTCGGTGTGTGTGTGTGTGTGTTGTCGGTGTGTGTGTGTGTGTTGTCGGTGTGTGTGTGTGTGTTGTCGGTGTGTGTGTGTGTGTGTGTGTTGTCGGTGTGTGTGTGTGTGTTGTCGGTGTGTGTGTGTGTGTTGTCGGTGTGTGTGTGTGTGTGTGTGTGTGTGTGTTGTCGGTGTGTGTGTGTGTGTGTTGTCGGTGTGTGTGTGTGTGTGTGTGTGTGTGTGTGTGTGTGTGTGTGTGTTGTCGGTGTGTGTGTGTGTGTTGTCGGTGTGTGTGTGTGTGTGTTGTCGTGTGTGTGTGTGTTGTGTGTGTGTGTGTGTTGTCGGTGTGTGTGTGTGTGTGTTGTCGGTGTGTGTGTGTGTTGTCGGTGTGTGTGTGTGTGTTGTCGGTGTGTGTGTGTGTGTGTTGTCGGTGTGTGTGTGTGTGTGTGTGTGTTGTCGGTGTGTGTGTGTTGTGTGTGTGTGTGTTGTCGGTGTGTGTGTGTGTGTGTTGTCGGTGTGTGTGTGTGTGTGTGTTGTCGGTGTGTGTGTGTTGTCGGTGCGTGTGTGTGTGTGTTGTCGGTGTGTGTGTGTGTTGTCGGTGTGTGTGTGTGTGTTGTCGGTGTGTGTATGTGTGTGTGTTGTCGGTGTGTGTGTGTTGTCGGTGTGTGTGTGTTGTCGGTGTGTTGTCGGTGTGTGTGTGTGTGTGTTGTCGGTGTGTGTGTGTGTGTTGTCGGTGTGTGTGTGTTGTTGGTGTGTGTGTGTGTTGTGTGTGTGTGTGTGTTGTCGGTGTGTGTGTGTGTGTGTTGTCGGTGTGTGTGTGTGTGTGTCTTGTCGGTGTGTGTGTGTTGTCGTTGTGTGTGTGTGTGTGTGGTAGGTGTGTGTGTGTGTTGTCGGTGTGTGTGTGTGTGTGTTGTCGGTGTGTGTGTGTTGTCGGTGTGTGTGTGTGTGTTGTCGGTGTGTGTGTGTGTGTTGTTGGTGTGTGTGTGTGTGTGTGTGTGTTGTCGGTGTGTGTGTGTGTTGTCGGTGTGTGTGTGTGTGTGTTGTCGGTGTGTGTGTGTGTGTTGTCGGTGTGTGTGTGTGTGTGTGTGTGTGTGTGTGTGTGTGTGTGTGTGTGTTGTCGGTGTGTGTGTGAGTGTGTGTTGTCGGTGTGTGTGTGTGTGTGTTGTCGGTGTGTGTGTGTGTGTGTGTTGTCGGTGTGTGTGTGTGTGTGTTGTGTGTGTGTGTGTTGTCGGTGTGTGTGTGTGTGTGTTGTCGGTGTGTGTGTGTGTGTGTTGTCGGTGTGTGTGTGTGTGTTGTCTGTGTGTGTGTGTGTGTTGTCGGTGTGTGTGTGTGTGTGTTGTCGGTGTGTGTGTGTGTGTGTTGTCGGTGTGTGTGTGTGTGTGTGTGTTGTCGGTGTGTGTGTGTTGTGTGTGTGTGTGTTGTCGGTGTGTGTGTGTGTGTTGTTGGTGTGTGTGTGTGTGTTGTCGGTGTGTGTGTGTGTGTTGTCGGTGTGTGTGTGTGTGTGTTGTCGGTGTGTGTGTGTGTGTGTTGTCGGTGTGTTTGTGTGTGTGTGTTGTCGGTGTGTGTGTGTTGTCGGTGCGTGTGTGTGTGTTGTCGGTGTGTGTGTGTGTTGTCGGTGTGTGTGTGTGTGTGTTGTCGGTGTGTGTGTGTGTGTGTGTGTTGTCGGTGTGTGTGTGTTGTCGGTGTGTGTGTGTGTGTGTTGTCGGTGTGTGTGTGTGTGTTGTCGGTGTGTGTGTGTGTGTTGTCGGTGTGTGTGTGTGTGTTGTCGGTGTGTGTGTGTGTGTGTTGTCGCTGTGTGTGTGTATGTGTTATGTGTGTGTGTGTTGTCGGTGTGTGTGTGTGTGTGTTGTCGGTGTGTGTGTGTGTGTGTTGTCGGTGTGTGTGTGTGTGTGTGTGTGTGTTGTCGGTGTGTGTGTGTGTGTGTTGTCGGTGTGTGTGTGTTGTCGGTGTGTGTGTGTGTGTTGTCGGTGTGTGTGTGTGTGTGTTGTCGGTGTGTGTGTGTGTTGTCGGTGTGTGTGTGTTGTCGGTGTGTGTGTGTGTGTGTTGTCGGTGTGTGTGTGTGTGTTGTCGGTGTGTGTGTGTGTTTGTTGTCGGTGTGTGTGTGTGTGTGTGTTGTCGGTGTGTGTGTGTTGTCGGTGCATGTGTGTGTGTGTTGTCGGTGTGTGTGTGTGTTGTCGGTGTGTGTGTGTGTGTGTTGTCGGTGTGTGTGTGTGTGTGTGTTGTCGGTGTGTGTGTGTGTTGTGTGTGTGTGTGCGTTGTCGGTGTGTGTGTGTTGTCGGTGTGTGTGTGTGTGTGTCTTGTCGGTGTGTGTGTGTTGTCGTTGTGTGTGTGTGTGTGTGTGGTAGGTGTTTGTGTGTGTTGTCGGTGTGTGTGTGTGTTGTCGGTGTGTGTGTGTGTTGTCGGTGTGTGTGTGTGTGTTGTCGGTGTGTGTGTGTGTGTGTTGTCGGTGTGTGTGTGTGTGTGTTGTCGGTGTGTGTGAGTGTGTTGCTGGTGTGTGTGTGTGTGTGTGTTGTCGGTGTGTGTGTGTGTGTTGTCGGTGTGTGTGTGTGTGTTGTCGGTGTGTGTGTGTGTGTGTGTGTGTGTTGTCAGTGTGTGTGTGTGTGTGTTGTCGGTGTGTGTGTGTGTGTGTTGTCGGTGTGTGTGTGTGTGTGTTGTCGGTGTGTGTGTGTGTGTTGTCGGTGTGTGTGTGTGTGTGTGTTGTCGGTGTGTGTGTGTGTTGTCGGTGAGTGTGTGTGTGTGTGTTGTCAGTGTGTGTGTGTGTCTTGTCAGTGTGTGTGTGTGTGTGTTGTCGTTGTGTGTGTGTTTATGTGTTGTCGGTGTGTGTGTGTGTGTTGTCGGTGTGTGTGTGTGTTGTCGGTGTGTGTGTGTGTTGTCGGTGTGTGTGTGTGTGTGTGTGTGTGTGTGTGTGTTGTCGGTGTGTGTGTGTGTGTGTTGTCGGTGTGTGTGTGTGTGTGTGTGTGTGTGTTGTCGGTGTGTGTGTGTGTTGTCGGTGTGTGTGTGTGTGTGTTGTCGTGTGTGTGTGTGTTGTGTGTGTGTGTGTTGTCGGTGTGTGTGTGTGTGTGTTGTCGGTGTCTGTGTGTGTGTGTTGTCGGTGTGTGTGTGTGTGTGTGTGTTGTCGGTGTGTGTGTATGTGTGTTGTCGGTGTGTGTGTGTGTGTGTTGTCGGTGTGTGTGTGTGTGTGTGTGTGTGTGTGTTGTCGGTGTGTGTGTGTGTGTTGTGTGTGTGTGTGTTGTCGGTGTGTGTGTGTGTTGTCGGTGTGTGTGTGTGTGTTGTCGGTGTGTGTGTGTGTGTGTGTGTGTGTTGTCGGTGTGTGTGTGTTGTCGGTGTGTGTGTGTTGTCAGTGTGTTGTCGGTGTGTGTGTGTGTGTGTTGTCGGTGTGTGTGTGCGTGTTGTCGGTGTGTGTGTGTGTGTTGTTGGTGTGTGTGTGTGTTGTGTGTGTGTGTGTGTGTGTTGTCGGTGTGTGTGTGTGTGTGTTGTCGGTGTGTGTGTGTGTGTGTCTTGTCGGTGTGTGTGTGTTGTCGTTGTGTGTGTGTGTGTGTGGTAGGTGTGTGTGTGTGTTGTCGGTGTGTGTGTGTGTGTGTGTTGTCGGTGTGTGTGTGTTGTCGGTGTGTGTGTGTGTGTTGTCGGTGTGTGTGTGTGTTGTTGGTGTGTGTGTGTGTGTGTGTGTGTTGTCGGTGTGTGTGTGTGTTGTCGGTGTGTGTGTGTGTGTGTTGTCGGTTTGTGTGTGTGTGTTGTCGGTGTGTGTGTGTGTTGTCGGTGTGTGTGTGTGTGTGTGTGTGTGTGTGTGTGTGTGTGTTGTCGGTGTGTGTGTGAGTGTGTGTTGTCGGTGTGTGTGTGTGTGTGTTGTCGGTGTGTGTGTGTGTGTGTTGTCGGTGTGTGTGTGTGTGTGTTGTGTGTGTGTGTTGTCGATGTGTGTGTGTGTTGTCGATGTGTGTGTGTGTGTGTTGTCAGTGTGTGTGTGTGTGTTGTCTGTGTGTGTGTGTGTGTTGTCGGTGTGTGTGTGTTGTCGGTGTGTGTGTGTGTGTTGTTGGTGTGTGTGTGTGTGTTGTCGGTGTGTGTGTGTGTGTTGTCGGTGTGTGTGTGTGTGTGTTGTCGGTGTGTGTGTGTGTGTGTGTTGTCGGTGTGTGTGTGTGTGTTGTCGGTGTGTGTGTGTGTGTGTGTTGTCGGTGTGTGTGTGTTGTCGGTGCGTGTGTGTGTTGTCGGTGTGTGTGTGTGTTGTCGGTGTGTGTGTGTGTGTGTGTTGTCGGTGTGTGTGTGTGTGTGTGTGTTGTCGGTGTGTGTGTGTTGTCGGTGTGTGTGTGTGTGTGTTGTCGGTGTGTGTGTGTTGTCGGTGTGTGTGTGTGTTGTCGGTGTGTGTGTGTGTGTGTGTTGTCGGTGTGTGTGTGTGTGTGTCTTGTCGGTGTGTGTGTGTTGTCGTTGTGTGTGTGTGTGTGTGGTAGGTGTGTGTGTGTGTTGTCGGTGTGTGTGTGTGTGTGTTGTCGGTGTGTGTGTGTTGTCGGTGTGTGTGTGTGTGTTGTCGGTGTGTGTGTGTGTTGTTGGTGTGTGTGTGTGTGTGTGTGTGTTGTCGGTGTGTGTGTGTGTTGTCGGTGTGTGTGTGTGTGTGTTGTCGGTGTGTGTGTGTGTGTTGTCGGTGTGTGTGTGTGTGTTGTCGGTGTGTGTGTGTGTGTGTGTGTGTGTGTGTGTTTTGTCGGTGTGTGTGTGAGTGTGTGTTGTCGGTGTGTGTGTGTGTGTGTTGTCGGTGTGTGTGTGTGTGTGTTGTCGGTGTGTGTGTGTGTGTGTTGTGTGTGTGTGTTGTCGGTGTGTGTGTGTGTTGTCGATGTGTGTGTGTGTGTGTTGTCAGTGTGTGTGTGTGTGTTGTCTGTGTGTGTGTGTGTGTTGTCGGTGTGTGTGTGTTGTCGGTGTGTGTGTGTGTGTTGTTGGTGTGTGTGTGTGTGTTGTCGGTGTGTGTGTGTGTGTTGTCGGTGTGTGTGTGTGTGTGTTGTCGGTGTGTGTGTGTGTGTGTGTGTGTTGTCGGTGTGTGTGTGTGTGTGTTGTCGGTGTGTGTGTGTGTGTGTGTTGTCGGTGTGTGTGTGTTGTCGGTGCGTGTGTGTGTGTGTTGTGTGTGTGTGTGTTGTCGGTGTGTGTGTGTGTGTGTTGTCGGTGTGTGTGTGTGTGTGTTGTCGGTGTGTGTGTGTGTGTTGTCTGTGTGTGTGTGTGTGTTGTCGGTGTGTGTGTGTGTGTGTTGTCGGTGTGTGTGTGTGTGTGTTGTCGGTGTGTGTGTGTGTGTGTGTGTTGTCGGTGTGTGTGTGTTGTGTGTGTGTGTGTTGTCGGTGTGTGTGTGTGTGTTGTTGGTGTGTGTGTGTGTGTGTGTTGTCGGTGTGTGTGTGTGTGTGTTGTGTGTGTGTGTGTTGTCGGTGTGTGTGTGTGTGTTGTCGGTGTGTGTGTGTGTGTGTTGTCGGTGTGTGTGTGTGTGTTGTCTGTGTGTGTGTGTGTGTTGTCGGTGTGTGTGTGTGTGTGTTGTCGGTGTGTGTGTGTGTGTGTTGTCAGTGTGTGTGTGTGTGTGTGTGTTGTCGGTGTGTGTGTGTTGTGTGTGTGTGTGTTGTCGGTGTGTGTGTGTGTGTTGTTGGTGTGTGTGTGTGTGTTGTCGGTGTGTGTGTGTGTGTTGTCGGTGTGTGTGTGTGTGTGTTGTCGGTGTGTGTGTGTGTGTGTGTGTGTTGTCGGTGTGTGTGTGTGTGTTGTCGGTGTGTGTGTGTGTGTTGTCGGTGTGTGTGTGTTGTCGGTGCGTGTGTGTGTTGTCGGTGTGTGTGTGTGTTGTCGGTGTGTGTGTGTGTGTGTGTGTGTGTGTGTTGTCGGTGTGTGTGTGTGTGTGTTGTCGGTGTGTGTGTGTTGTCGGTGTGTGTGTGTGTGTGTTGTCGGTGTGTGTGTGTGTGTTGTCGGTGTGTGTGTGTGTGTTGTCGGTGTGTGTGTGTGTGTGTGTTGTCGGTGTGTGTGTGTGTGTGTGTGTTGTCGCTGTGTGTGTGTATGTGTTATGTGTGTGTGTGTTGTCGGTGTGTGTGTGTGTGTGTTGTCGGTGTGTGTGTGTGTGTGTTGTCGGTGTGTGTGTGTGTGTTGTCGGTGTGTGTGTGTGTGTGTTGTCGGTGTGTGTGTGTTGTCGGTGTGTGTGTGTGTGTTGTCGGTGTGTGTGTGTGTGTGTTGTCGGTGTGTGTGTGTTGTCGGTGTGTGTGTGTGTGTTGTCGGTGTGTGTGTGTGTGTTGTCGGTGTGTGTGTGTGTGTGTTGTCGGTGTGTGTGTGTGTGTGTGTTGTCGGTGTGTGTGTGTTGTCGGTGCGTGTGTGTGTGTGTTGTCGGTGTGTGTGTGTGTTGTCGGTGTGTGTGTGTGTGTTGTCGGTGTGTGTGTGTGTGTGTGTTGTCGGTGTGTGTGTGTGTTGTGTGTGTGTGTGTGTTGTCCGTATGTGTGTGTGTGTGTTGTCGGTGTGTGTGTGTGTGTGTCTTGTCGGTGTGTGTGTGTTGTCGTTGTGTGTGTGTGTGTGTGTGGTAGGTGTTTGTGTGTGTTGTCGGTGTGTGTGTGTGTGTGTTGTCGGTGTGTGTGTGTGTTGTCGGTGTGTGTGTGTGTGTTGTCGGTGTGTGTGTGTGTTGTCGGTGTGTGTGTGTGTGTGTTGTCGGTGTGTGTGAGTGTGTTGCTGGTGTGTGTGTGTGTGTGTGTTGTCGGTGTGTGTGTGTGTGTTGTCGGTGTGTGTGTGTGTGTTGTCGGTGTGTGTGTGTGTGTGTGTGTTGTCGGTGTGTGTGTGTGTGTGTGTGTGTGTTGTCAGTGTGTGTGTGTGTGTGTTGTCGGTGTGTGTGTGTGTGTGTTGTCGGTGTGTGTGTGTGTGTGTTGTCGGTGTGTGTGTGTGTGTTGTCGGTGTGTGTGTGTGTGTGTGTGTTGTCGGTGTGTGTGTGTGTGTGTGTGTGTGTTGTCAGTGTGTGTGTGTGTGTGTTGTCGGTGTGTGTGTGTGTGTGTTGTCGGTGCGTGTGTGTGTGTGTTGTCGGTGTGTGTGTGTGTTGTCGGTGTGTGTGTGTGTTGTCGGTGTGTGTGTGTGTTGTCGGTGTGTGTGGGTGTGTGTGTGTGTGTGTGTTGTCGGTGTGTGTGTGTGTGTGTTGTCGGTGTGTGTGTGTTGTCGGTGTGTGTGTGTGTGTGTTGTCGGTGTGTGTGTGTGTGTTGTCGGTGTGTGTGTGTGTGTTGTCGGTGTGTGTGTGTGTGTGTGTTGTCGGTGTGTGTGTGTGTGTGTGTGTTGTCGCTGTGTGTGTGTATGTGTTATGTGTGTGTGTGTTGTCGGTGTGTGTGTGTGTGTGTTGTCGGTGTGTGTGTGTGTGTGTTGTCGGTGTGTGTGTGTGTGTGTGTGTGTTGTCGGTGTGTGTGTGTGTGTGTTGTCGGTGTGTGTGTGTTGTCGGTGTGTGTGTGTGTTGTCGGTGTGTGTGTGTGTGTGTGTTGTCGGTGTGTGTGTGTGTGTGTTGTCGGTGTGTGTGTGTTGTCGGTGTGTGTGTGTGTTGTCGGTGTGTGTGTGTGTGTGTTGTCGGTGTGTGTGTGTATGTGTGTTGTCGGTGTGTGTGTGTGTGTGTTGTCGGTGTGTGTGTGTGTGTGTGTGTGTGTTGTCAGTGTGTGTGTGTGTGTCTTGTCAGTGTGTGTGTGTGTGTCTTGTCAGTGTGTGTGTGTGTGTGTTGTCGTTGTGTGTGTGTTTATGTGTTGTCGGTGTGTGTGTGTGTGTTGTCGGTGTGTGTGTGTGTTGTCGGTGTGTGTGTGTGTTGTCGGTGTGTGTGTGTGTGTGTGTGTGTGTGTGTGTGTTGTCGGTGTGTGTGTGTGTGTGTTGTCGGTGTGTGTGTGTGTGTGTGTGTGTGTGTGTTGTCGGTGTGTGTGTGTGTGTTGTCGGTGTGTGTGTGTGTGTGTTGTCGTGTGTGTGTGTGTTGTGTGTGTGTGTGTTGTCGGTGTGTGTGTGTGTGTGTTGTCGGTGTCTGTGTGTGTGTGTTGTCGGTGTGTGTGTGTGTGTGTGTGTGTTGTCGGTGTGTGTGTATGTGTGTTGTCTGTGTGTGTGTGTGTGTGTTGTCGGTGTGTGTGTGTGTGTTGTGTGTGTGTGTGTTGTCGGTGTGTGTGTGTGTTGTCGGTGTGTGTGTGTGTTGTCGGTGTGTGTGTGTGTGTGTGTGTGTTGTCGGTGTGTGTGTGTTGTCGGTGTGTGTGTGTTGTCAGTGTGTTGTCGGTGTGTGTGTGTGTGTGTTGTCGGTGTGTGTGTGTGTGTTGTCGGTGTGTGTGTGTGTGTTGTTGGTGTGTGTGTGTGTTGTGTGTGTGTGTGTGTGTGTGTTGTTGGTGTGTGTGTGTGTCTGTTGTCGGTGTGTGTGTGTGTGTGTCTTGTCGGTGTGTGTGTGTTGTCGTTGTGTGTGTGTGTGTGTGTGGTAGGTGTGTGTGTATCTGTGTTGTCGGTGTGTGTGTGTGTGTGTTGTCGGTGTGTGTGTGTTGTCGGTGTGTGTGTGTGTTGTTGGTGTGTGTGTGTGTGTGTGTGTGTTGTCGGTGTGTGTGTGTGTTGTCGGTGTGTGTGTGTGTGTGTTGTCGGTGTGTGTGTGTGTGTTGTCGGTGTGTGTGTGTGTGTGTGTGTTGTCGGTGTGTGTGTGTTGTGTGTGTGTGTGTTGTCGGTGTGTGTGTGTGTGTTGTTGGTGTGTGTGTGTGTGTTGTCGGTGTGTGTGTGTGTGTTGTCGGTGTGTGTGTGTGTGTTGTCGGTGTGTGTGTGTGTGTGTGTGTGTTGTCGGTGTGTGTGTGTGTGTGTTGTCGGTGTGTGTGTGTGTGTTGTCGGTGTGTGTGTGTTGTCGGTGCGTGTGTGTGTTGTCGGTGTGTGTGTGTGTTGTCGGTGTGTGTGTGTGTGTGTGTGTGTTGTCGGTGTGTGTGTGTGTGTGTTGTCGGTGTGTGTGTGTTGTCGGTGTGTGTGTGTGTGTGTTGTCGGTGTGTGTGTGTGTGTTGTCGGTGTGTGTGTGTGTGTTGTCGGTGTGTGTGTGTGTGTGTTGTCGGTGTGTGTGTGTGTGTGTTGTCGCTGTGTGTGTGTATGTGTTATGTGTGTGTGTGTTGTCGGTGTGTGTGTGTGTGTGTGTTGTCGGTGTGTGTGTGTGTGTGATGTCGGTGTGTGTGTGTGTGTGTGTGTTGTCGGTGTGTGTGTGTGTGTGTGTGTGTGTGTTGTCAGTGTGTGTGTGTGTGTGTTGTCGGTGTGTGTGTGTGTGTGTTGTCGGTGTGTGTGTGTGTGTGTTGTCGGTGTGTGTGTGTTGTCGGTGTGTGTGTGTGTGTGTGTTGTCGGTGTGTGTGTGTGTTGTCGGTGTGTGTGTGTGTGTGTGTTGTCAGTGTGTGTGTGTGTGTCTTGTCAGTGTGTGTGTGTGTGTGTTGTCGTTGTGTGTGTGTTTATGTGTTGTCGGTGTGTGTGTGTGTGTTGTCGGTGTGTGTGTGTGTTGTCGGTGTGTGTGTGTGTTGTCGGTGTGTGTGTGTGTGTGTGTGTGTGTGTGTTGTCGGTGTGTGTGTGTGTGTTGTCGGTGTGTGTGTGTTGTCGGTGCGTGTGTGTGTTGTCGGTGTGTGTGTGTGTTGTCGGTGTGTGTGTGTGTGTGTGTGTGTTGTCGGTGTGTGTGTGTGTGTGTTGTCGGTGTGTGTGTGTTGTCGGTGTGTGTGTGTGTGTGTTGTCGGTGTGTGTGTGTGTGTTGTCGGTGTGTGTGTGTGTGTTGTCGGTGTGTGTGTGTGTGTGTTGTCGGTGTGTGTGTGTGTGTGTTGTCGCTGTGTGTGTGTATGTGTTATGTGTGTGTGTGTTGTCGGTGTGTGTGTGTGTGTGTGTTGTCGGTGTGTGTGTGTGTGTGATGTCGGTGTGTGTGTGTGTGTGTGTGTTGTCGGTGTGTGTGTGTGTGTGTGTGTGTGTGTTGTCAGTGTGTGTGTGTGTGTGTTGTCGGTGTGTGTGTGTGTGTGTTGTCGGTGTGTGTGTGTGTGTGTTGTCGGTGTGTGTGTGTGTGTTGTCGGTGTGTGTGTGTGTGTGTGTTGTCGGTGTGTGTGTGTGTTGTCGGTGTGTGTGTGTGTGTGTGTTGTCAGTGTGTGTGTGTGTGTCTTGTCAGTGTGTGTGTGTGTGTGTTGTCGTTGTGTGTGTGTTTATGTGTTGTCGGTGTGTGTGTGTGTGTTGTCGGTGTGTGTGTGTGTTGTCGGTGTGTGTGTGTGTTGTCGGTGTGTGTGTGTGTGTGTGTGTGTGTGTGTTGTCGGTGTGTGTGTGTGTGTGTTGTCGGTGTGTGTGTGTTGTCGGTGTGTGTGTGTGTGTTGTCGGTGTGTGTGTGTGTGTTGTCGGTGTGTGTGTGTGTGTTGTCGGTGTGTGTGTGTGTGTGTGTTGTCGGTGTGGGTGTGTGTGTGTGTGTTGTCGCTGTGTGTGTGTATGTGTTATGTGTGTGTGTGTTGTCGGTGTGTGTGTGTGTGTGTTGTCGGTGTGTGTGTGTGTGTGTTGTCGGTGTGTGTGTGTGTGTGTGTGTTGTCGGTGTGTGTGTGTGTGTGTTGTCGGTGTGTGTGTGTTGTCGGTGTGTGTGTGTGTGTTGTCGGTGTGTGTGTGTGTGTGTGTTGTCGGTGTGTGTGTGTGTGTGTTGTCGGTGTGTGTGTGTTGTCGGTGTGTGTGTGTGTGTGTTGTCGGTGTGTGTGTGTGTGTGTTGTCGGTGTGTGTGTGTGTGTGTTGTCGGTGTGTGTGTGTGTGTGTGTTGTCGGTGTGTGTGTGTTGTCGGTGCGTGTGTGTGTGTGTTGTAGGTGTGTGTGTGTGTTGTCGGTGTGTGTGTGTGTGTTGTCGGTGTGTGTGTGTGTGTGTGTTGTCGGTGTGTGTGTGTGTTGTGTGTGTGTGTGTGTTGTCGGTGTGTGTGTGTGTGTTGTCGGTGTGTGTGTGTGTGTGTCTTGTCGGTGTGTGTGTGTTGTCGTTGTGTGTGTGTGTGTGTGTGGTAGGTGTTTGTGTGTGTTGTCGGTGTGTGTGTGTGTGTGTTGTCGGTGTGTGTGTGTGTTGTCGGTGTGTGTGTGTGTGTTGTCGGTGTGTGTGTGTGTGTGTTGTCGGTGTGTGTGTGTGTGTGTTGTCGGTGTGTGTGAGTGTGTTGCTGGTGTGTGTGTGTGTGTGTGTTGTCGGTGTGTGTGTGTGTGTTGTCGGTGTGTGTGTGTGTGTGTGTGTTGTCGGTGTGTGTGTGTGTGTGTGTGTGTGTTGTCAGTGTGTGTGTGTGTGTGTTGTCGGTGTGTGTGTGTGTGTGTTGTCGGTGTGTGTGTGTGTGTGTTGTCGGTGTGTGTGTGTGTGTTGTCGGTGTGTGTGTGTGTGTGTGTTGTCGGTGTGTGTGTGTGTTGTCGGTGTGTGTGTGTGTGTGTGTTGTCAGTGTGTGTGTGTGTGTCTTGTCAGTGTGTGTGTGTGTGTGTTGTCGTTGTGTGTGTGTTTATGTGTTGTCGGTGTGTGTGTGTGTGTTGTCGGTGTGTGTGTGTGTGTTGTCGGTGTGTGTGTGTGTTGTCGGTGTGTGTGTGTGTGTGTGTGTGTGTGTGTGTGTGTGTTGTCGGTGTGTGTGTGTGTGTGTTGTCAGTGTGTGTGTGTGTGTGTGTGTGTGTGTGTGTTGTCGGTGTGTGTGTGTGTGTTGTCGGTGTGTGTGTGTGTGTGTTGTCGTGTGTGTGTGTGTTGTGTGTGTGTGTGTTGTCGGTGTGTGTGTGTGTGTGTTGTCGGTGTCTGTGTGTGTGTGTTGTCGGTGTGTGTGTGTGTGTGTGTGTGTTGTCGGTGTGTGTGTATGTGTGTTGTCGGTGTGTGTGTGTGTGTGTTGTCGGTGTGTGTGTGTGTGTGTGTGTGTGTGTGTTGTCGGTGTGTGTGTGTGTGTTGTGTGTGTGTGTGTTGTCGGTGTGTGTGTGTGTTGTCGGTGTGTGTGTGTGTGTTGTCGGTGTGTGTGTGTGTGTGTGTGTGTTGTCGGTGTGTGTGTGTTGTCGGTGTGTGTGTGTTGTCAGTGTGTTGTCGGTGTGTGTGTGTGTGTGTGTTGTCGGTGTGTGTGTGTGTGTTGTCGGTGTGTGTGTGTGTGTTGTTGGTGTGTGTGTGTGTTGTGTGTGTGTGTGTTGTCGGTGTGTGTGTGTGTGTGTTGTCGGTGTGTGTGTGTTGTCGGTGTGTGTGTGTGTGTGTTGTCGGTGTGTGTGTGTGTGTTGTCGGTGTGTGTGTGTGTGTTGTCGGTGTGTGTGTGTGTGTGTGTTGTCGGTGTGTGTGTGTGTGTGTTGTCGGTGTGTGTGTGTGTGTGTTGTCGGTGTGTGTGTGTGTGTGTTGTCGGTGTGTGTGTGTGTGTTGTCGGTGTGTGTGTGTGTGTGTGTTGTCGGTGTGTGTGTGTGTTGTCGGTGTGTGTGTGTGTGTGTGTTGTCAGTGTGTGTGTGTGTGTGTGTGTGTGTTGTCAGTGTGTGTGTGTGTGTGTTGTCGGTGTGTGTGTGTGTGTGTTGTCGGTGTGTGTGTGTGTGTGTTGTCGGTGTGTGTGTGTGTGTTGTCGGTGTGTGTGTGTGTGTGTGTTGTCGGTGTGTGTGTGTGTTGTCGGTGTGTGTGTGTGTGTGTGTTGTCAGTGTGTGTGTGTGTCTTGTCAGTGTGTGTGTGTGTGTGTTGTCGTTGTGTGTGTGTTTATGTGTTGTCGGTGTGTGTGTGTGTGTTGTCGGTGTGTGTGTGTGTTGTCGGTGTGTGTGTGTGTTGTCGGTGTGTGTGTGTGTGTGTGTGTGTGTGTGTTGTCGGTGTGTGTGTGTGTGTGTTGTCGGTGTGTGTGTGTTGTCGGTGTGTGTGTGTGTGTGTTGTCGGTGTGTGTGTGTGTGTTGTCGGTGTGTGTGTGTGTGTTGTCGGTGTGTGTGTGTGTGTGTGTTGTCGGTGTGTGTGTGTGTGTGTGTGTGTGTGTGTTGTCGGTGTGTGTGTGTGTGTTGTGTGTGTGTGTGTTGTCGGTGTGTGTGTGTGTTGTCGGTGTGTGTGTGTGTGTTGTCGGTGTGTGTGTGTGTGTGTGTGTGTTGTCGGTGTGTGTGTGTTGTCGGTGTGTGTGTGTTGTCAGTGTGTTGTCGGTGTGTGTGTGTGTGTGTGTTGTCGGTGTGTGTGTGTGTGTTGTCGGTGTGTGTGTGTGTGTTGTTGGTGTGTGTGTGTGTTGTGTGTGTGTGTGTTGTCGGTGTGTGTGTGTGTGTGTTGTCGGTGTGTGTGTGTTGTCGGTGTGTGTGTGTGTGTGTTGTCGGTGTGTGTGTGTGTGTTGTCGGTGTGTGTGTGTGTGTTGTCGGTGTGTGTGTGTGTGTGTGTTGTCGGTGTGTGTGTGTGTGTGTTGTCGGTGTGTGTGTGTGTGTGTTGTCGGTGTGTGTGTGTGTGTGTTGTCGGTGTGTGTGTGTGTGTTGTCGGTGTGTGTGTGTGTGTGTGTTGTCGGTGTGTGTGTGTGTTGTCGGTGTGTGTGTGTGTGTGTGTTGTCAGTGTGTGTGTGTGTGTGTGTGTGTGTTGTCAGTGTGTGTGTGTGTGTGTTGTCGGTGTGTGTGTGTGTGTGTTGTCGGTGTGTGTGTGTGTGTGTTGTCGGTGTGTGTGTGTGTGTTGTCGGTGTGTGTGTGTGTGTGTGTTGTCGGTGTGTGTGTGTGTTGTCGGTGTGTGTGTGTGTGTGTGTTGTCAGTGTGTGTGTGTGTGTCTTGTCAGTGTGTGTGTGTGTGTGTTGTCGTTGTGTGTGTGTTTATGTGTTGTCGGTGTGTGTGTGTGTGTTGTCGGTGTGTGTGTGTGTTGTCGGTGTGTGTGTGTGTTGTCGGTGTGTGTGTGTGTGTGTGTGTGTGTGTGTTGTCGGTGTGTGTGTGTGTGTGTTGTCGGTGTGTGTGTGTTGTCGGTGTGTGTGTGTGTGTGTTGTCGGTGTGTGTGTGTGTGTTGTCGGTGTGTGTGTGTGTGTTGTCGGTGTGTGTGTGTGTGTGTGTTGTCGGTGTGGGTGTGTGTGTGTGTGTTGTCGCTGTGTGTGTGTATGTGTTATGTGTGTGTGTGTTGTCGGTGTGTGTGTGTGTGTGTTGTCGGTGTGTGTGTGTGTGTGTTGTCGGTGTGTGTGTGTGTGTGTGTGTTGTCGGTGTGTGTGTGTGTGTGTTGTCGGTGTGTGTGTGTTGTCGGTGTGTGTGTGTGTGTTGTCGGTGTGTGTGTGTGTGTGTGTTGTCGGTGTGTATGTGTGTGTGTTGTCGGTGTGTGTGTGTTGTCGGTGTGTGTGTGTGTGTGTTGTCGGTGTGTGTGTGTGTGTTGTCGGTGTGTGTGTGTGTGTGTTGTCGGTGTGTGTGTGTGTGTGTGTTGTCGGTGTGTGTGTGTTGTCGGTGCGTGTGTGTGTGTGTTGTAGGTGTGTGTGTGTGTTGTCGGTGTGTGTGTGTGTGTTGTCGGTGTGTGTGTGTGTGTGTGTTGTCGGTGTGTGTGTGTGTTGTGTGTGTGTGTGTGTTGTCGGTGTGTGTGTGTGTGTTGTCGGTGTGTGTGTGTGTGTGTCTTGTCGGTGTGTGTGTGTTGTCGTTGTGTGTGTGTGTGTGTGTGGTAGGTGTTTGTGTGTGTTGTCGGTGTGTGTGTGTGTGTGTTGTCGGTGTGTGTGTGTGTTGTCGGTGTGTGTGTGTGTGTTGTCGGTGTGTGTGTGTTGTCGGTGTGTGTGTGTGTGTGTTGTCGGTGTGTGTGAGTGTGTTGCTGGTGTGTGTGTGTGTGTGTGTTGTCGGTGTGTGTGTGTGTGTTGTCGGTGTGTGTGTGTGTGTGTGTGTTGTCGGTGTGTGTGTGTGTGTGTGTGTGTGTTGTCAGTGTGTGTGTGTGTGTGTTGTCGGTGTGTGTGTGTGTGTGTTGTCGGTGTGTGTGTGTGTGTGTTGTCGGTGTGTGTGTGTGTGTTGTCGGTGTGTGTGTGTGTGTGTGTTGTCGGTGTGTGTGTGTGTTGTCGGTGTGTGTGTGTGTGTGTGTTGTCAGTGTGTGTGTGTGTGTCTTGTCAGTGTGTGTGTGTGTGTGTTGTCGTTGTGTGTGTGTTTATGTGTTGTCGGTGTGTGTGTGTGTGTTGTCGGTGTGTGTGTGTGTGTTGTCGGTGTGTGTGTGTGTTGTCGGTGTGTGTGTGTGTGTGTGTGTGTGTGTGTGTGTGTGTTGTCGGTGTGTGTGTGTGTGTGTTGTCAGTGTGTGTGTGTGTGTGTGTGTGTGTGTGTGTGTGTTGTCGGTGTGTGTGTGTGTGTTGTCGGTGTGTGTGTGTGTGTGTTGTCGTGTGTGTGTGTGTTGTGTGTGTGTGTGTTGTCGGTGTGTGTGTGTGTGTGTTGTCGGTGTCTGTGTGTGTGTGTTGTCGGTGTGTGTGTGTGTGTGTGTGTGTTGTCGGTGTGTGTGTATGTGTGTTGTCGGTGTGTGTGTGTGTGTGTTGTCGGTGTGTGTGTGTGTGTGTGTGTGTGTGTGTTGTCGGTGTGTGTGTGTGTGTTGTGTGTGTGTGTGTTGTCGGTGTGTGTGTGTGTTGTCGGTGTGTGTGTGTGTGTTGTCGGTGTGTGTGTGTGTGTGTGTGTGTTGTCGGTGTGTGTGTGTTGTCGGTGTGTGTGTGTTGTCAGTGTGTTGTCGGTGTGTGTGTGTGTGTGTTGTCGGTGTGTGTGTGTGTGTTGTCGGTGTGTGTGTGTGTGTTGTTGGTGTGTGTGTGTGTTGTGTGTGTGTGTGTGTGTGTGTTGTCGGTGTGTGTGTGTGTGTGTTGTCGGTGTGTGTGTGTTATCGGTGTGTGTGTGTGTGTTGTCGGTGTGTGTGTGTGTTGTTGGTGTGTGTGTGTGTGTGTGTGTGTGTTGTCGGTGTGTGTGTGTGTTGTCGGTGTGTGTGTGTGTGTGTTGTCGGTGTGTGTGTGTGTGTTGTCGGTGTGTGTGTGTGTGTGTGTGTGTTGTCGGTGTGTGTGTGTTGTGTGTGTGTGTGTTGTCGGTGTGTGTGTGTGTGTTGTTGGTGTGTGTGTGTGTGTTGTCGGTGTGTGTGTGTGTGTTGTCGGTGTGTGTGTGTGTGTGTTGTCGGTGTGTGTGTGTGTGTGTGTGTGTTGTCGGTGTGTGTGTGTGTGTGTTGTCGGTGTGTGTGTGTGTGTTGTCGGTGTGTGTGTGTTGTCGGTGCGTGTGTGTGTTGTCGGTGTGTGTGTGTGTTGTCGGTGTGTGTGTCTGTGTGTGTTGTCGGTGTGTGTGTGTGTGTGTGTTGTCGGTGTGTGTGTGTTGTCGGTGTGTGTGTGTGTGTGTTGTCGGTGTGTGTGTGTGTGTTGTCGGTGTGTGTGTGTGTGTTGTCGGTGTGTGTGTGTGTGTGTTGTCGGTGTGTGTGTGTGTGTGTGTGTGTTGTCGCTGTGTGTGTGTATGTGTTATGTGTGTGTGTGTTGTCGGTGTGTGTGTGTGTGTGTTGTCGGTGTGTGTGTGTGTGTGTTGTCGGTGTGTGTGTGTGTGTGTGTGTGTTGTCGGTGTGTGTGTGTTTGTGTTGTCGGTGTGTGTGTGTTGTCGGTGTGTGTGTGTGTGTTGTCGGTGTGTGTGTGTGTGTGTTGTCGGTGTGTGTGTGTGTGTGTTGTCGGTGTGTGTGTGTTGTCGGTGTGTGTGTGTGTGTGTTGTCGGTGTGTGTGTGTGTGTTGTCGGTGTGTGTGTGTGTGTGTTGTGTGTGTGTGTGTGTGTGTGTTGTCGGTGTGTGTGTGTTGTCGGTGCGTGTGTGTGTGTGTTGTCGGTGTGTGTGTGTGTTGTCGGTGTGTGTGTGTGTGTTGTCGGTGTGTGTGTGTGTGTGGTGTCGGTGTGTGTGTGTGTTGTGTGTGTGTGTGTGTTGTCGGTGTGTGTGTGTGTGTGTTGTCGGTGTGTGTGTGTGTGTGTCTTGTCGGTGTGTGTGTGTTGTCGTTGTGTGTGTGTGTGTGTGTGGTAGGTGTTTGTGTGTGTTGTCGGTGTGTGTGTGTGTGTGTTGTCGGTGTGTGTGTGTGTTGTCGGTGTGTGTGTGTGTGTTGTCGGTGTGTGTGTGTGTGTGTTGTCGGTGTGTGTGTGTGTGTGTTGTCGGTGTGTGTGAGTGTGTTGCTGCTGTGTGTGTGTGTGTTGTCGGTGTGTGTGTGTGTGTTGTCGGTGTGTGTGTGTGTGTTGTCGGTGTGTGTGTGTGTGTGTTGTCGGTGTGTGTGTGTGTGTGTGTGTGTGTTGTCAGTGTGTGTGTGTGTGTGTTGTCGGTGTGTGTGTGTGTGTGTTGTCGGTGTGTGTGTGTGTGTGTTGTCGGTGTGTGTGTGTGTGTTGTCGGTGTGTGTGTGTGTGTGTGTTGTCGGTGTGTGTGTGTGTTGTCGGTGTGTGTGTGTGTGTGTGTTGTCAGTGTGTGTGTGTGTGTCTTGTCAGTGTGTGTGTGTGTGTGTTGTCGTTGTGTGTGTGTTTATGTGTTGTCGGTGTGTGTGTGTGTGTTGTCGGTGTGTGTGTGTGTGTGTTGTCGGTGTGTGTGTGTGTGTGTGTGTGTGTGTGTGTTGTCGGTGTGTGTGTGTGTGTTGTCGGTGTGTGTGTGTGTGTGTTGTCGTGTGTGTGTGTGTGTGTGTGTGTGTGTTGTCGGTGTGTGTGTATGTGTGTTGTCGGTGTGTGTGTGTGTGTGTTGTCGGTGTGTGTGTGTGTGTGTGTGTGTGTGTGTTGTCGGTGTGTGTGTGTGTGTTGTCGGTGTGTGTGTTGTCGGTGTGTGTGTGTGTTGTCGGTGTGTGTGTGTGTGTTGTCGGTGTGTGTGTGTGTGTGTGTGTGTGTTGTCGGTGTGTGTGTGTTGTCGGTGTGTGTGTGTTGTCAGTGTGTTGTCGGTGTGTGTGTGTGTGTGTTGTCGGTGTGTGTGTGTGTGTTGTCGGTGTGTGTGTGTGTGTTGTTGGTGTGTGTGTGTGTTGTGTGTGTGTGTGTGTGTGTGTTGTCGGTGTGTGTGTGTGTGTGTCTTGTCGGTGTGTGTGTGTTGTCGTTGTGTGTGTGTGTGTGTGGTAGGTGTGTGTGTGTGTTGTCGGTGTGTGTGTGTGTGTGTTGTCGGTGTGTGTGTGTTGTCGGTGTGTGTGTGTATGTTGTCGGTGTGTGTGTGTGTTGTTGGTGTGTGTGTGTGTGTGTGTGTGTTGTCGGTGTGTGTGTGTGTTGTCGGTGTGTGTGTGTGTGTGTTGTCGGTGTGTGTGTGTGTGTTGTCGGTGTGTGTGTGTGTTTCTTGTCGGTGTGTGTGTGTGTGTGTGTGTGTGTGTGTGTTGTCGGTGTGTGTGTGAGTGTGTGTTGTCGGTGTGTGTGTGTGTGTGTTGTCGGTGTGTGTGTGTGTGTGTTGTCGGTGTGTGTGTGTGTGTGTTGTGTGTGTGTGTTGTCAGTGTGTGTGTGTGTTGTCGATGTGTGTGTGTGTGTGTTGTCAGTGTGTGTGTGTGTGTTGTCTGTGTGTGTGTGTGTGTTGTCGGTGTGTGTGTGTTGTCGGTGTGTGTGTGTGTGTTGTTGGTGTGTCTGTGTGTGTTGTCGGTGTGTGTGTGTGTGTTGTCGGTGTGTGTGTGTGTTGTCGGTGTGTGTGTGTGTGTGTGTGTTGTCGGTGTGTGTGTGTGTGTTGTCGGTGTGTGTGTGTGTGTTGTCGGTGTGTGTGTGTTGTCGGTGCGTGTGTGTGTTGTCGGTGTGTGTGTGTGTTGTCGGTGTGTGTGTGTGTGTGTGTGTTGTCGGTGTGTGTGTGTGTGTGTGTGTGTTGTCGGTGTGTGTGTGTTGTCGGTGTGTGTGTGTGTGTGTTGTCGGTGTGTGTGTGTGTGTTGTCGGTGGGTGTGTGTGTGTTGTCGGTGTGTGTGTGTGTGTGTGTTGTCGGTGTGTGTGTGTGTGTGTGTCTTGTCGGTGTGTGTGTGTTGTCGTTGTGTGTGTGTGTGTGTGGTAGGTGTGTGTGTGTGTTGTCGGTGTGTGTGTGTGTGTTGTCGGTGTGTGTGTGTTGTCGGTGTGTGTGTGTGTGTTGTCGGTGTGTGTGTGTGTTGTTGGTGTGTGTGTGTGTGTGTGTGTTGTCGGTGTGTGTGTGTGTTGTCGGTGTGTGTGTGTGTGTGTTGTCGGTGTGTGTGTGTGTGTTGTCGGTGTGTGTGTGTGTGTTGTCGGTGTGTGTGTGTGTGTGTGTGTGTGTGTGTGTGTGTGTGTGTGTGTGTGTGTGTGTGTGTTGTCGGTGTGTGTGTGAGTGTGTGTTGTCGGTGTGTGTGTGTGTGTTGTCGGTGTGTGTGTGTGTGTTGTTGGTGTGTGTGTGTGTTGTGTGTGTGTGTGTGTGTGTGTTGTCGGTGTGTGTGTGTGTGTGTCTTGTCGGTGTGTGTGTGTTGTCGTTGTGTGTGTGTGTGTGTGGTAGGTGTGTGTGTGTGTTGTCGGTGTGTGTGTGTGTGTGTTGTCGGTGTGTGTGTGTTGTCGGTGTGTGTGTGTATGTTGTCGGTGTGTGTGTGTGTGTTGTTGGTGTGTGTGTGTGTGTGTGTGTGTTGTCGGTGTGTGTGTGTGTTGTCGGTGTGTGTGTGTGTGTGTTGTCGGTGTGTGTGTGTGTGTTGTCGGTGTGTGTGTGTGTTTCTTGTCGGTGTGTGTGTGTGTGTGTGTGTGTGTGTGTGTTGTCGGTGTGTGTGTGAGTGTGTGTTGTCGGTGTGTGTGTGTGTGTGTTGTCGGTGTGTGTGTGTGTGTGTTGTCGGTGTGTGTGTGTGTGTGTTGTGTGTGTGTGTTGTCGGTGTGTGTGTGTGTTGTCGATGTGTGTGTGTGTGTGTTGTCAGTGTGTGTGTGTGTGTTGTCTGTGTGTGTGTGTGTGTTGTCGGTGTGTGTGTGTTGTCGGTGTGTGTGTGTGTGTTGTTGGTGTGTCTGTGTGTGTTGTCGGTGTGTGTGTGTGTGTTGTCGGTGTGTGTGTGTGTTGTCGGTGTGTGTGTGTGTGTGTGTGTTGTCGGTGTGTGTGTGTGTGTTGTCGGTGTGTGTGTGTGTGTGTGTTGTCGGTGTGTGTGTGTTGTCGGTGCGTGTGTGTGTTGTCGGTGTGTGTGTGTGTTGTCGGTGTGTGTGTGTGTGTGTGTGTTGTCGGTGTGTGTGTGTGTGTGTGTGTGTTGTCGGTGTGTGTGTGTTGTCGGTGTGTGTGTGTGTGTGTTGTCGGTGTGTGTGTGTGTGTTGTCGGTGGGTGTGTGTGTGTTGTCGGTGTGTGTGTGTGTGTGTGTTGTCGGTGTGTGTGTGTGTGTGTGTCTTGTCGGTGTGTGTGTGTTGTCGTTGTGTGTGTGTGTGTGTGGTAGGTGTGTGTGTGTGTTGTCGGTGTGTGTGTGTGTGTTGTCGGTGTGTGTGTGTTGTCGGTGTGTGTGTGTGTGTTGTCGGTGTGTGTGTGTGTTGTTGGTGTGTGTGTGTGTGTGTGTGTTGTCGGTGTGTGTGTGTGTTGTCGGTGTGTGTGTGTGTGTGTTGTCGGTGTGTGTGTGTGTGTTGTCGGTGTGTGTGTGTGTGTTGTCGGTGTGTGTGTGTGTGTGTGTGTGTGTGTGTGTGTGTGTGTGTGTGTGTGTGTGTGTGTGTGTGTTGTCGGTGTGTGTGTGAGTGTGTGTTGTCGGTGTGTGTGTGTGTGTGTTGTCGGTTGTGTGTGTGTGTTGTCGGTGTGTGTGTGTGTTGTCGGTGTGTGTGTGTGTGTGTGTGTGTGTGTGTGTGTGTGTGTGTGTGTGTGTTGTCGGTGTGTGTGTGTGTGTGTTGTCGGTGTGTGTGTGTTGTCGGTGTGTGTGTGTGTGTGTTGTCGGTGTGTGTGTGTGTGTGTTGTCGGTGTGTGTGTGTGTGTGTTGTCGGTGTGTGTGTGTGTGTGTGTTGTCGGTGTGTGTGTGTTGTCGGTGTGTGTGTGTGTGTGTTGTCAGTGTGTGTGTGTGTGTGTCTTGTCGGTGTGTGTGTGTTGTCTTTGTGTGTGTGTGTGTGTGTGTGGTAGGTGTTTGTGTGTGTTGTCGGTGTGTGTGTGTGTGTGTGTTGTCGGTGTGTGTGTGTGTTGTCGGTGTGTGTGTGTGTGTTGTCGGTGTGTGTGTGTGTGTGTTGTCGGTGTGTGTGTGTGTGTGTTGTCGGTGTGTGTGAGTGTGTTGCTGGTGTGTGTGTGTGTGTGTGTGTTGTCGGTGTGTGTGTGTGTGTTGTCGGTGTGTGTGTGTGTGTTGTCGGTGTGTGTGTGTGTGTGTTGTCGGTGTGTGTGTGTGTGTGTGTGTGTGTGTTGTCAGTGTGTGTGTGTTGTCGGTGTGTGTGTGTGTGTGTGTTGTCGGTGTGTGTGTGTGTGTGTTGTCGGTGTGTGTGTGTGTGTTGTCGGTGTGTGTGTGTGTGTGTGTTGTCGGTGTGTGTGTGTGTTGTCGGTGTGTGTGTGTGTGTGTGTTGTCAGTGTGTGTGTGTGTGTCTTGTCAGTGTGTGTGTGTGTGTGTTGTCGTTGTGTGTGTGTTTATGTGTTGTCGGTGTGTGTGTGTGTGTGTGTTGTCGGTGTGTGTGTGTGTTGTCGGTGTGTGTGTGTGTGTTGTCGGTGTGTGTGTGTGTGTGTGTTGTCGGTGTGTGTGTGTGTGTGTGTGTCTTGTCGGTGTGTGTGTGTTGTCGTTGTGTGTGTGTGTGTGTGGTAGGTGTGTGTGTGTGTGTTGTCGGTGTGTGTGTGTTGTCGGTGTGTGTGTGTGTGTTGTCGGTGTGTGTGTGTGTTGTTGGTGTGTGTGTGTGTGTGTGTGTTGTCGGTGTGTGTGTGTGTGTTGTCGGTGTGTGTGTGTGTGTGTTGTCGGTGTGTGTGTGTGTGTTGTCGGTGTGTGTGTGTGTGTTGTCGGTGTGTGTGTGTGTGTGTGTGTGTGTGTGTGTGTGTGTGTGTGTGTGTGTGTGTGTGTGTGTTGTCGGTGTGTGTGTGAGTGTGTGTTGTCGGTGTGTGTGTGTGTGTGTTGTCGGTTGTGTGTGTGTGTTGTCAGTGTGTGTGTGTGTTGTCGGTGTGTGTGTGTGTGTGTGTGTGTGTGTGTGTGTGTGTGTGTGTGTGTGTGTTGTCGGTGTGTGTGTGTGTGTGTTGTCGGTGTGTGTGTGTTGTCGGTGTGTGTGTGTGTGTTTTGTCGGTGTGTGTGTGTGTGTTGTCGGTGTGTGTGTGTGTGTGTTGTCGGTGTGTGTGTGTGTGTGTGTTGTCGGTGTGTGTGTGTTGTCGGTGTGTGTGTGTGTGTGTTGTCAGTGTGTGTGTGTGTGTGTCTTGTCGGTGTGTGTGTGTTGTCTTTGTGTGTGTGTGTGTGTGTGTGGTAGGTGTTTGTGTGTGTTGTCGGTGTGTGTGTGTGTGTGTTGTCGGTGTGTGTGTGTGTTGTCGGTGTGTGTGTGTGTGTTGTCGGTGTGTGTGTGTGTGTGTTGTCGGTGTGTGTGTGTGTGTGTTGTCGGTGTGTGTGAGTGTGTTGCTGGTGTGTGTGTGTGTGTGTGTGTTGTCGGTGTGTGTGTGTGTGTTGTCGGTGTGTGTGTGTGTGTTGTCGGTGTGTGTGTGTGTGTGTTGTCGGTGTGTGTGTGTGTGTGTGTGTGTGTGTTGTCAGTGTGTGTGTGTTGTCGGTGTGTGTGTGTGTGTGTGTTGTCGGTGTGTGTGTGTGTGTGTTGTCGGTGTGTGTGTGTGTGTTGTCGGTGTGTGTGTGTGTGTGTGTTGTCGGTGTGTGTGTGTGTTGTCGGTGTGTGTGTGTGTGTGTGTTGTCAGTGTGTGTGTGTGTGTCTTGTCAGTGTGTGTGTGTGTGTGTTGTCGTTGTGTGTGTGTTTATGTGTTGTCGGTGTGTGTGTGTGTGTGTGTTGTCGGTGTGTGTGTGTGTTGTCGGTGTGTGTGTGTGTTGTCGGTGTGTGTGTGTGTGTGTGTGTGTGTGTGTTGTCGGTGTGTGTGTGTGTGTGTTGTCGGTGTGTGTGTGTGTGTGTTGTCGGTGTGTGTGTGTGTGTGTTGTCGGTGTCTGTGTGTGTGTGTTGTCGGTGTGTGTGTGTGTGTGTGTTGTCGGTGTGTGTGTATGTGTGTTGTCGGTGTGTGTGTGTGTGTGTTGTCGGTGTGTGTGTGTGTGTGTGTGTGTGTGTTGTCGGTGTGTGTGTGTGTGTTGTGTGTGTGTGTGTTGTCGGTGTGTGTGTGTGTGTGTTGTCGGTGTGTGTGTGTGTGTGTGTTGTCGGTGTGTGTGTGTTGTCGGTGCGTGTGTGTGTGTGTTGTCGGTGTGTGTGTGTGTTGTCGGTGTGTGTGTGTGTGTTGTCGGTGTGTGTGTGTGTGTGTGTGTGTGTTGTCGGTGTGTGTGTGTGTTGTCGGTGTGTGTGTGTGTGTTGTCAGTGTGTTGTCGGTGTGTGTGTGTGTGTGTGTTGTCGGTGTGTGTGTGTGTGTTGTCGGTGTGTGTGTGTGTGTTGTTGGTGTGTGTGTGTGTTGTGTGTGTGTGTGTGTGTGTTGTCGGTGTGTGTGTGTGTGTGTTGTCGGTGTGTGTGTGTGTGTGTCTTGTCGGTGTGTGTGTGTTGTCGTTGTGTGTGTGTGTGTGTGGTAGGTGTGTGTGTGTGTTGTCGGTGTGTGTGTGTGTGTTGTCGGTGTGTGTGTGTTGTCGGTGTGTGTGTGTGTGTTGTCGGTGTGTGTGTGTGTTGTTGGTGTGTGTGTGTGTGTGTGTGTGTGTGTTGTCGGTGTGTGTGTGTGTTGTCGGTGTGTGTGTGTGTGTGTTGTCGGTGTGTGTGTGTGTGTTGTGTGTGTGTTGTCGGTGTGTGTGTGTGTGTGTGTGTGTGTGTGTGTGTTGTCGGTGTGTGTGTGAGTGTGTGTTGTCGGTGTGTGTGTGTGTGTGTTGTCGGTGTGTGTGTGTGTGTGTTGTCGGTGTGTGTGTGTGTGTGTTGTGTGTGTGTGTTGTCGGTGTGTATGTGTGTTGTCGATGTGTGTGTGTGTGTGTTGTCAGTGTGTGTGTGTGTGTTGTCTGTGTGTGTGTGTGTGTTGTCGGTGTGTGTGTGTGTGTGTTGTCGGTGTGTGTGTGTGTGTTGTCGGTGTGTGTGTGTGTGTGTTGTCGGTGTGTGTGTGTGTGTGTGTGTGTGTTGTCGGTGTGTGTGTGTTGTGTGTGTGTGTGTTGTCGGTGTGTGTGTGTGTGTGTTGTTGGTGTGTGTGTGTGTGTGTGTTGTCGGTGTGTGTGTGTGTGTGTGTTGTCGGTGTGTGTGTGTGTTGTCGGTGTGTGTGTGTGTGTGTGTTGTCAGTGTGTGTGTGTCTTGTCAGTGTGTGTGTGTGTGTGTTGTCGTTGTGTGTGTGTTTATGTGTTGTCGGTGTGTGTGTGTGTGTTGTCGGTGTGTGTGTGTGTGTGTTGTCGGTGTGTGTGTGTGTGTGTGTGTGTGTGTGTGTTGTCGGTGTGTGTGTGTGTGTTGTCGGTGTGTGTGTGTGTGTGTTGTCGTGTGTGTGTGTGTGTGTGTGTGTGTTGTCGGTGTGTGTGTATGTGTGTTGTCGGTGTGTGTGTGTGTGTGTTGTCGGTGTGTGTGTGTGTGTGTGTGTGTGTGTGTTGTCGGTGTGTGTGTGTGTGTTGTCGGTGTGTGTGTTGTCGGTGTGTGTGTGTGTTGTCGGTGTGTGTGTGTGTGTTGTCGGTGTGTGTGTGTGTGTGTGTGTGTGTTGTCGGTGTGTGTGTGTTGTCGGTGTGTGTGTGTTGTCAGTGTGTTGTCGGTGTGTGTGTGTGTGTGTTGTCGGTGTGTGTGTGTGTGTTGTCGGTGTGTGTGTGTGTTGTTGGTGTGTGTGTGTGTTGTGTGTGTGTGTGTGTGTGTGTTGTCGGTGTGTGTGTGTGTGTGTCTTGTCGGTGTGTGTGTGTTGTCGTTGTGTGTGTGTGTGTGTGGTAGGTGTGTGTGTGTGTTGTCGGTGTGTGTGTGTGTGTGTTGTCGGTGTGTGTGTGTTGTCGGTGTGTGTGTGTGTGTTGTCGGTGTGTGTGTGTGTTGTTGGTGTGTGTGTGTGTGTGTGTGTGTTGTCGGTGTGTGTGTGTGTTGTCGGTGTGTGTGTGTGTGTGTTGTCGGTGTGTGTGTGTGTGTTGTCGGTGTGTGTGTGTGTCTTGTCGGTGTGTGTGTGTGTGTGTGTGTGTGTGTGTGTGTGTTGTCGGTGTGTGTGTGAGTGTGTGTTGTCGGTGTGTGTGTGTGTGTGTTGTCGGTGTGTGTGTGTGTGTGTTGTCGGTGTGTGTGTGTTGTCGGTGTGTGTGTGTGTGTGTTGTCAGTGTGTGTGTGTGTGTGTCTTGTCGGTGTGTGTGTGTTGTCTTTGTGTGTGTGTGTGTGTGTGTGGTAGGTGTTTGTGTGTGTTGTCGGTGTGTGTGTGTGTGTGTTGTCGGTGTGTGTGTGTGTTGTCGGTGTGTGTGTGTGTGTTGTCGGTGTGTGTGTGTGTGTGTTGTCGGTGTGTGTGTGTGTGTGTTGTCGGTGTGTGTGAGTGTGTTGCTGGTGTGTGTGTGTGTGTGTGTGTTGTCGGTGTGTGTGTGTGTGTTGTCGGTGTGTGTGTGTGTGTTGTCGGTGTGTGTGTGTGTGTGTTGTCGGTGTGTGTGTGTGTGTGTGTGTGTGTGTTGTCAGTGTGTGTGTGTGTGTGTTGTCGGTGTGTGTGTGTGTGTGTGTTGTCGGTGTGTGTGTGTGTGTGTTGTCGGTGTGTGTGTGTGTGTTGTCGGTGTGTGTGTGTGTGTGTGTTGTCGGTGTGTGTGTGTGTTGTCGGTGTGTGTGTGTGTGTGTGTTGTCAGTGTGTGTGTGTGTGTCTTGTCAGTGTGTGTGTGTGTGTGTTGTCGTTGTGTGTGTGTTTATGTGTTGTCGGTGTGTGTGTGTGTGTGTGTTGTCGGTGTGTGTGTGTGTTGTCGGTGTGTGTGTGTGTTGTCGGTGTGTGTGTGTGTGTGTGTGTGTGTGTTGTCGGTGTGTGTGTGTGTGTGTTGTCGGTGTGTGTGTGTGTGTGTGTGTGTGTGTGTTGTCGGTGTGTGTGTGTGTGTTGTCGGTGTGTGTGTGTGTGTGTTGTCGTGTGTGTGTGTGTTGTGTGTGTGTGTGTTGTCGGTGTGTGTGTGTGTGTTGTCGGTGTCTGTGTGTGTGTGTTGTCGGTGTGTGTGTGTGTGTGTGTTGTCGGTGTGTGTGTATGTGTGTTGTCGGTGTGTGTGTGTGTGTGTGTTGTCGGTGTGTGTGTGTGTGTGTGTGTGTGTGTTGTCGGTGTGTGTGTGTGTGTTGTGTGTGTGTGTGTTGTCGGTGTGTGTGTGTGTGTGTTGTCGGTGTGTGTGTGTGTGTGTGTTGTCGGTGTGTGTGTGTTGTCGGTGCGTGTGTGTGTGTGTTGTCGGTGTGTGTGTGTGTTGTCGGTGTGTGTGTGTGTGTTGTCGGTGTGTGTGTGTGTGTGTGTGTTGTCGGTGTGTGTGTGTGTTGTCGGTGTGTGTGTGTGTGTTGTCAGTGTGTTGTCGGTGTGTGTGTGTGTGTGTGTTGTCGGTGTGTGTGTGTGTGTTGTCGGTGTGTGTGTGTGTGTTGTTGGTGTGTGTGTGTGTTGTGTGTGTGTGTGTGTGTGTTGTCGGTGTGTGTGTGTGTGTGTTGTCGGTGTGTGTGTGTGTGTGTCTTGTCGGTGTGTGTGTGTTGTCGTTGTGTGTGTGTGTGTGTGGTAGGTGTGTGTGTGTGTTGTCGGTGTGTGTGTGTGTGTGTTGTCGGTGTGTGTGTGTTGTCGGTGTGTGTGTGTGTGTTGTCGGTGTGTGTGTGTGTTGTTGGTGTGTGTGTGTGTGTGTGTGTGTGTGTTGTCGGTGTGTGTGTGTGTTGTCGGTGTGTGTGTGTGTGTGTTGTCGGTGTGTGTGTGTGTGTTGTGTGTGTGTTGTCGGTGTGTGTGTGTGTGTGTGTGTGTGTGTGTGTGTTGTCGGTGTGTGTGTGAGTGTGTGTTGTCGGTGTGTGTGTGTGTGTGTTGTCGGTGTGTGTGTGTGTGTGTTGTCGGTGTGTGTGTGTGTGTGTTGTGTGTGTGTGTTGTCGGTGTGTGTGTGTGTTGTCGATGTGTGTGTGTGTGTGTTGTCAGTGTGTGTGTGTGTGTTGTCTGTGTGTGTGTGTGTGTTGTCGGTGTGTGTGTGTGTGTGTTGTCGGTGTGTGTGTGTGTGTTGTCGGTGTGTGTGTGTGTGTGTTGTCGGTGTGTGTGTGTGTGTGTGTGTGTGTTGTCGGTGTGTGTGTGTTGTGTGTGTGTGTGTTGTCGGTGTGTGTGTGTGTGTGTTGTTGGTGTGTGTGTGTGTTGTCGGTGTGTGTGTGTGTGTGTGTTGTCGGTGTGTGTGTGTGTTGTCGGTGTGTGTGTGTGTGTGTTGTCAGTGTGTGTGTGTGTGTCTTGTCAGTGTGTGTGTGTGTGTGTTGTCGTTGTGTGTGTGTTTATGTGTTGTCGGTGTGTGTGTGTGTGTTGTCGGTGTGTGTGTGTGTGTGTTGTCGGTGTGTGTGTGTGTGTGTGTGTGTGTGTTGTCGGTGTGTGTGTGTGTGTTGTCGGTGTGTGTGTGTGTGTGTTGTCGTGTGTGTGTGTGTGTGTGTGTGTGTGTTGTCGGTGTGTGTGTATGTGTGTTGTCGGTGTGTGTGTGTGTGTGTTGTCGGTGTGTGTGTGTGTGTGTGTGTGTGTGTGTTGTCGGTGTGTGTGTGTGTGTTGTCGGTGTGTGTGTTGTCGGTGTGTGTGTGTGTTGTCGGTGTGTGTGTGTGTGTTGTCGGTGTGTGTGTGTGTGTGTGTGTGTGTTGTCGGTGTGTGTGTGTTGTCGGTGTGTGTGTGTTGTCAGTGTGTTGTCGGTGTGTGTGTGTGTGTGTTGTCGGTGTGTGTGTGTGTGTTGTCGGTGTGTGTGTGTGTGTTGTTGGTGTGTGTGTGTGTTGTGTGTGTGTGTGTGTGTGTGTTGTCGGTGTGTGTGTGTGTGTGTCTTGTCGGTGTGTGTGTGTTGTCGTTGTGTGTGTGTGTGTGTGGTAGGTGTGTGTGTGTGTTGTCGGTGTGTGTGTGTGTGTGTTGTCGGTGTGTGTGTGTTGTCGGTGTGTGTGTGTTGTCGGTGTGTGTGTGTGTTGTTGGTGTGTGTGTGTGTGTGTGTGTGTTGTCGGTGTGTGTGTGTGTTGTCGGTGTGTGTGTGTGTGTGTTGTCGGTGTGTGTGTGTGTGTTGTCGGTGTGTGTGTGTGTCTTGTCGGTGTGTGTGTGTGTGTGTGTGTGTGTGTGTGTGTTGTCGGTGTGTGTGTGAGTGTGTGTTGTCGGTGTGTGTGTGTGTGTGTTGTCGGTGTGTGTGTGTGTGTGTTGTCGGTGTGTGTGTGTGTGTGTTGTGTGTGTGTGTTGTCGGTGTGTGTGTGTGTTGTCGATGTGTGTGTGTGTGTGTTGTCAGTGTGTGTGTGTGTGTTGTCTGTGTGTGTGTGTGTGTTGTCGGTGTGTGTGTGTTGTCGGTGTGTGTGTGTGTGTGTTGTTGGTGTGTGTGTGTGTGTTGTCGATGTGTGTGTGTGTGTTGTCGGTGTGTGTGTGTGTTGTCGGTGTGTGTGTGTGTGTGTGTGTTGTCGGTGTGTGTGTGTGTGTTGTCGGTGTGTGTGTGTGTGTGTGTTGTCGGTGTGTGTGTGTTGTCGGTGCGTGTGTGTGTTGTCGGTGTGTGTGTGTGTTGTCGGTGTGTGTGTGTGTGTGTGTGTTGTCGGTGTGTGTGTGTGTGTGTGTGTGTTGTCGGTGTGTGTGTGTTGTCGGTGTGTGTGTGTGTGTGTTGTCGGTGTGTGTGTGTGTGTTGTCGGTGTGTGTGTGTGTGTTGTCGGTGTGTGTGTGTGTGTGTGTTGTCGGTGTGTGTGTGTGTGTTTCTTGTCGGTGTGTGTGTGTTGTCGTTGTGTGTGTGTGTGTGTGGTAGGTGTGTGTGTGTGTTGTCGGTGTGTGTGTGTGTGTTGTCGGTGTGTGTGTGTTGTCGGTGTGTGTGTGTGTGTTGTCGGTGTGTGTGTGTGTTGTTGGTGTGTGTGTGTGTGTGTATGTTGTCGGTGTGTGTGTGTGTTGTCGGTGTGTGTGTGTGTGTGTTGTCGGTGTGTGTGTGTGTGTTGTCGGTGTGTGTGTGTGTGTTGTCGGTGTGTGTGTGTGTGTGTGTGTGTGTGTGTGTGTGTGTGTGTGTTGTGTGTGTGTGTGTGTGTTGTCGGTGTGTGTGTGAGTGTGTGTTGTCGGTGTGTGTGTGTGTGTGTTGTCGGTTGTGTGTGTGTGTTGTCGGTGTGTGTGTGTGTGTTGTCGGTGTGTGTGTGTGTGTGTGTGTGTGTGTGTGTGTGTGTGTGTGTGTGTTGTCGGTGTGTGTGTGTGTGTGTTGTCGGTGTGTGTGTGTTGTCGGTGTGTGTGTGTGTGTGTTGTCGGTGTGTGTGTGTGTGTTGTCGGTGTGTGTGTGTGTGTGTGTGTTGTCGGTGTGTGTGTGTGTGTGTGTTGTCGGTGTGTGTGTGTTGTCGGTGTGTGTGTGTGTGTGTTGTCAGTGTGTGTGTGTGTGTGTGTCTTGTCGGTGTGTGTGTGTTGTCTTTGTGTGTGTGTGTGTGTGTGTGGTAGGTGTTTGTGTGTGTTGTCGGTGTGTGTGTGTGTTGTCGGTGTGTGTGTGTGTTGTCGGTGTGTGTGTGTGTGTTGTCGGTGTGTGTGTGTGTGTGTTGTCGGTGTGTGTGTGTGTGTGTTGTCGGTGTGTGTGAGTGTGTTGCTGGTGTGTGTGTGTGTGTGTGTGTTGTCGGTGTGTGTGTGTGTGTTGTCGGTGTGTGTGTGTGTGTTGTCGGTGTGTGTGTGTGTGTGTTGTCGGTGTGTGTGTGTGTGTGTGTGTGTTGTCAGTGTGTCTGTGTGTGTGTTGTCGGTGTGTGTGTGTGTGTGTGTTGTCGGTGTGTGTGTGTGTGTGTTGTCGGTGTGTGTGTGTGTGTGTTGTCGGTGTGTGTGTGTGTGTGTGTTGTCGGTGTGTGTGTGTGTGTGTTGTCGGTGTGTGTGTGTGTGTGTGTTGTCAGTGTGTGTGTGTGTGTCTTGTCAGTGTGTGTGTGTGTGTGTTGTCGTTGTGTGTGTGTTTATGTGTTGTCGGTGTGTGTGTGTGTGTGTGTTGTCGGTGTGTGTGTGTGTTGTCGGTGTGTGTGTGTGTTGTCGGTGTGTGTGTGTGTGTGTGTGTGTTGTCGGTGTGTGTGTGTGTGTGTTGTCGGTGTGTGTGTGTGTGTGTGTGTGTGTTGTCGGTGTGTGTGTGTGTGTTGTCGGTGTGTGTGTGTGTGTGTTGTCGTGTGTGTGTGTGTTGTGTGTGTGTGTGTTGTCGGTGTGTGTGTGTGTGTGTTGTCGGTGTCTGTGTGTGTGTGTTGTCGGTGTGTGTGTGTGTGTGTTGTCGGTGTGTGTGTGTGTGTGTGTTGTCGGTGTGTGTGTATGTGTGTTGTCGGTGTGTGTGTGTGTGTGTTGTCGGTGTGTGTGTGTGTTGTTGGTGTGTGTGTGTGTGTGTGTGTGTTGTCGGTGTGTGTGTGTGTTGTCGGTGTGTGTGTGTGTGTGTTGTCGGTGTGTGTGTGTGTGTGTTGTGTGTGTGTGTTGTCGGTGTGTGTGTGTGTTGTCGATGTGTGTGTGTGTGTGTTGTCAGTGTGTGTGTGTGTGTTGTCTGTGTGTGTGTGTGTGTTGTCGGTGTGTGTGTGTTGTCGGTGTGTGTGTGTGTGTTGTTGGTGTGTGTGTGTGTGTTGTCGATGTGTGTGTGTGTGTTGTCGGTGTGTGTGTGTGTTGTCGGTGTGTGTGTGTGTGTGTGTGTTGTCGGTGTGTGTGTGTGTGTTGTCGGTGTGTGTGTGTGTGTGTGTGTGTTGTCGGTGTGTGTGTGTTGTCGGTGCGTGTGTGTGTTGTCGGTGTGTGTGTGTGTTGTCGGTGTGTGTGTGTGTGTGTGTGTGTGTTGTCGGTGTGTGTGTGTGTGTGTGTTGTCGGTGTGTGTGTGTTGTCGGTGTGTGTGTGTGTGTGTGTTGTCGGTGTGTGTGTGTGTGTTGTCGGTGTGTGTGTGTGTGTTGTCGGTGTGTGTGTGTGTGTGTGTTGTCGGTGTGTGTGTGTGTGTGTCTTGTCGGTGTGTGTGTGTTGTCGTTGTGTGTGTGTGTGTGTGGTAGGTGTGTGTGTGTGTTGTCGGTGTGTGTGTGTGTGTTGTCGGTGTGTGTGTGTTGTCGGTGTGTGTGTGTGTGTTGTCGGTGTGTGTGTGTGTTGTTGGTGTGTGTGTGTGTGTGTGTGTTGTCGGTGTGTGTGTGTGTTGTCGGTGTGTGTGTGTGTGTGTTGTCGGTGTGTGTGTGTGTGTTGTCGGTGTGTGTGTGTGTGTTGTCGGTGTGTGTGTGTGTGTGTGTGTGTGTGTGTGTGTGTGTGTGTGTGTGTGTGTGTGTGTTGTCGGTGTGTGTGTGAGTGTGTGTTGTCGGTGTGTGTGTGTGTGTGTTGTCGGTTGTGTGTGTGTGTTGTCGGTGTGTGTGTGTGTGTTGTCGGTGTGTGTGTGTGTGTGTGTGAGTGTGTGTGTGTGTGTGTGTGTTGTCGGTGTGTGTGTGTGTGTGTTGTCGGTGTGTGTGTGTTGTCGGTGTGTGTGTGTGTGTGTTGTCGGTGTGTGTGTGTGTGTTGTCGGTGTGTGTGTGTGTGTGTTGTCGGTGTGTGTGTGTGTGTGTGTTGTCGGTGTGTGTGTGTTGTCGGTGTGTGTGTGTGTGTGTTGTCAGTGTGTGTGTGTGTGTGTCTTGTCGGTGTGTGTGTGTTGTCTTTGTGTGTGTGTGTGTGTGTGTGTGGTAGGTGTTTGTGTGTGTTGTCGGTGTGTGTGTGTGTGTGTTGTCGGTGTGTGTGTGTGTTGTCGGTGTGTGTGTGTGTGTTGTCGGTGTGTGTGTGTGTGTGTTGTCGGTGTGTGTGTGTGTGTGTTGTCGGTGTGTGTGAGTGTGTTGCTGGTGTGTGTGTGTGTGTGTGTGTTGTCGGTGTGTGTGTGTGTGTTGTCGGTGTGTGTGTGTGTGTTGTCGGTGTGTGTGTGTGTGTGTTGTCGGTGTGTGTGTGTGTGTGTGTGTGTGTTGTCAGTGTGTGTGTGTGTGTGTTGTCGGTGTGTGTGTGTGTGTGTGTTGTCGGTGTGTGTGTGTGTGTGTTGTCGGTGTGTGTGTGTGTGTGTTGTCGGTGTGTGTGTGTGTGTGTGTTGTCGGTGTGTGTGTGTGTTGTCGGTGTGTGTGTGTGTGTGTGTTGTCAGTGTGTGTGTGTGTGTCTTGTCAGTGTGTGTGTGTGTGTGTTGTCGTTGTGTGTGTGTTTATGTGTTGTCGGTGTGTGTGTGTGTGTGTGTTGTCGGTGTGTGTGTGTGTTGTCGGTGTGTGTGTGTGTTGTCGGTGTGTGTGTGTGTGTGTGTGTGTTGTCGGTGTGTGTGTGTGTGTGTTGTCGGTGTGTGTGTGTGTTGTCGGTGTGTGTGTGTGTGTGTGTGTTGTCGGTGTGTGTGTGTGTGTTGTCGGTGTGTGTGTGTGTGTGTGTTGTCGGTGTGTGTGTGTTGTCGGTGCGTGTGTGTGTTGTCGGTGTGTGTGTGTGTTGTCGGTGTGTGTGTGTGTGTGTGTGTTGTCGGTGTGTGTGTGTGTGTGTGTGTGTTGTCGGTGTGTGTGTGTTGTCGGTGTGTGTGTGTGTGTGTTGTCGGTGTGTGTGTGTGTGTTGTCGGTGTGTGTGTGTGTGTTGTCGGTGTGTGTGTGTGTGTGTGTTGTCGGTGTGTGTGTGTGTGTTTCTTGTCGGTGTGTGTGTGTTGTCGTTGTGTGTGTGTGTGTGTGGTAGGTGTGTGTGTGTGTTGTCGGTGTGTGTGTGTGTGTTGTCGGTGTGTGTGTGTTGTCGGTGTGTGTGTGTGTGTTGTCGGTGTGTGTGTGTGTTGTTGGTGTGTGTGTGTGTGTGTATGTTGTCGGTGTGTGTGTGTGTTGTCGGTGTGTGTGTGTGTGTGTTGTCGGTGTGTGTGTGTGTGTTGTCGGTGTGTGTGTGTGTGTTGTCGGTGTGTGTGTGTGTGTGTGTGTGTGTGTGTGTGTGTGTGTGTGTGTGTGTGTGTGTGTGTGTGTTGTCGGTGTGTGTGTGAGTGTGTGTTGTCGGTGTGTGTGTGTGTGTGTTGTCGGTTGTGTGTGTGTGTTGTCGGTGTGTGTGTGTGTGTTGTCGGTGTGTGTGTGTGTGTGTGTGTGTGTGTGTGTGTGTGTGTGTGTGTGTTGTCGGTGTGTGTGTGTGTGTGTGTGTTGTCGGTGTGTGTGTGTGTGTGTGTTGTCGGTGTGTGTGTGTTGTCGGTGTGTGTGTGTGTTGTCGGTGTGTGTGTGTGTGTGTTGTCGGTGTGTGTGTGTGTGTTGTCGGTGTGTGTGTGTGTGTTGTCGGTGTGTGTGTGTGTGTGTGTGTGTGTGTGTGTGTGTGTGTGTGTGTGTGTGTGTGTGTTGTCGGTGTGTGTGTGAGTGTGTGTTGTCGGTGTGTGTGTGTGTGTGTTGTCGGTTGTGTGTGTGTGTTGTCGGTGTGTGTGTGTGTGTTGTCGGTGTGTGTGTGTGTGTGTGTGAGTGTGTGTGTGTGTGTGTGTGTTGTCGGTGTGTGTGTGTGTGTGTTGTCGGTGTGTGTGTGTTGTCGGTGTGTGTGTGTGTGTGTTGTCGGTGTGTGTGTGTGTGTTGTCGGTGTGTGTGTGTGTGTGTTGTCGGTGTGTGTGTGTGTGTGTGTTGTCGGTGTGTGTGTGTTGTCGGTGTGTGTGTGTGTGTGTTGTCAGTGTGTGTGTGTGTGTGTCTTGTCGGTGTGTGTGTGTTGTCTTTGTGTGTGTGTGTGTGTGTGTGTGGTAGGTGTTTGTGTGTGTTGTCGGTGTGTGTGTGTGTGTGTTGTCGGTGTGTGTGTGTGTTGTCGGTGTGTGTGTGTGTGTTGTCGGTGTGTGTGTGTGTGTGTTGTCGGTGTGTGTGTGTGTGTGTTGTCGGTGTGTGTGAGTGTGTTGCTGGTGTGTGTGTGTGTGTGTGTGTTGTCGGTGTGTGTGTGTGTGTTGTCGGTGTGTGTGTGTGTGTTGTCGGTGTGTGTGTGTGTGTGTTGTCGGTGTGTGTGTGTGTGTGTGTGTGTGTTGTCAGTGTGTGTGTGTGTGTGTTGTCGGTGTGTGTGTGTGTGTGTGTTGTCGGTGTGTGTGTGTGTGTGTTGTCGGTGTGTGTGTGTGTGTGTTGTCGGTGTGTGTGTGTGTGTGTGTTGTCGGTGTGTGTGTGTGTTGTCGGTGTGTGTGTGTGTGTGTGTTGTCAGTGTGTGTGTGTGTGTCTTGTCAGTGTGTGTGTGTGTGTGTTGTCGTTGTGTGTGTGTTTATGTGTTGTCGGTGTGTGTGTGTGTGTGTGTTGTCGGTGTGTGTGTGTGTTGTCGGTGTGTGTGTGTGTTGTCGGTGTGTGTGTGTGTGTGTGTGTGTTGTCGGTGTGTGTGTGTGTGTGTTGTCGGTGTGTGTGTGTGTTGTCGGTGTGTGTGTGTGTGTGTGTGTTGTCGGTGTGTGTGTGTGTGTTGTCGGTGTGTGTGTGTGTGTGTGTTGTCGGTGTGTGTGTGTTGTCGGTGCGTGTGTGTGTTGTCGGTGTGTGTGTGTGTTGTCGGTGTGTGTGTGTGTGTGTGTGTTGTCGGTGTGTGTGTGTGTGTGTGTGTGTTGTCGGTGTGTGTGTGTTGTCGGTGTGTGTGTGTGTGTGTTGTCGGTGTGTGTGTGTGTGTTGTCGGTGTGTGTGTGTGTGTTGTCGGTGTGTGTGTGTGTGTGTGTTGTCGGTGTGTGTGTGTGTGTTTCTTGTCGGTGTGTGTGTGTTGTCGTTGTGTGTGTGTGTGTGTGGTAGGTGTGTGTGTGTGTTGTCGGTGTGTGTGTGTGTGTTGTCGGTGTGTGTGTGTTGTCGGTGTGTGTGTGTGTGTTGTCGGTGTGTGTGTGTGTTGTTGGTGTGTGTGTGTGTGTGTATGTTGTCGGTGTGTGTGTGTGTTGTCGGTGTGTGTGTGTGTGTGTTGTCGGTGTGTGTGTGTGTGTTGTCGGTGTGTGTGTGTGTGTTGTCGGTGTGTGTGTGTGTGTGTGTGTGTGTGTGTGTGTGTGTGTGTGTGTGTGTGTGTGTGTGTGTGTTGTCGGTGTGTGTGTGAGTGTGTGTTGTCGGTGTGTGTGTGTGTGTGTTGTCGGTTGTGTGTGTGTGTTGTCGGTGTGTGTGTGTGTGTTGTCGGTGTGTGTGTGTGTGTGTGTGTGTGTGTGTGTGTGTGTGTGTGTGTGTTGTCGGTGTGTGTGTGTGTGTGTTGTCGGTGTGTGTGTGTTGTCGGTGTGTGTGTGTGTGTGTTGTCGGTGTGTGTGTGTGTGTTGTCGGTGTGTGTGTGTGTGTGTGTGTTGTCGGTGTGTGTGTGTGTGTGTGTTGTCGGTGTGTGTGTGTTGTCGGTGTGTGTGTGTGTGTGTGTTGTCAGTGTGTGTGTGTGTGTGTGTCTTGTCGGTGTGTGTGTGTTGTCTTTGTGTGTGTGTGTGTGTGTGTGGTAGGTGTTTGTGTGTGTTGTCGGTGTGTGTGTGTGTTGTCGGTGTGTGTGTGTGTTGTCGGTGTGTGTGTGTGTGTTGTCGGTGTGTGTGTGTGTGTGTTGTCGGTGTGTGTGTGTGTGTGTTGTCGGTGTGTGTGAGTGTGTTGCTGGTGTGTGTGTGTGTGTGTGTGTTGTCGGTGTGTGTGTGTGTGTTGTCGGTGTGTGTGTGTGTGTTGTCGGTGTGTGTGTGTGTGTGTTGTCGGTGTGTGTGTGTGTGTGTGTGTGTTGTCAGTGTGTCTGTGTGTGTGTTGTCGGTGTGTGTGTGTGTGTGTGTTGTCGGTGTGTGTGTGTGTGTGTTGTCGGTGTGTGTGTGTGTGTGTTGTCGGTGTGTGTGTGTGTGTGTGTTGTCGGTGTGTGTGTGTGTGTGTTGTCGGTGTGTGTGTGTGTGTGTGTTGTCAGTGTGTGTGTGTGTGTCTTGTCAGTGTGTGTGTGTGTGTGTTGTCGTTGTGTGTGTGTTTATGTGTTGTCGGTGTGTGTGTGTGTGTGTGTTGTCGGTGTGTGTGTGTGTTGTCGGTGTGTGTGTGTGTTGTCGGTGTGTGTGTGTGTGTGTGTGTGTTGTCGGTGTGTGTGTGTGTGTGTTGTCGGTGTGTGTGTGTGTGTGTGTGTGTGTTGTCGGTGTGTGTGTGTGTGTTGTCGGTGTGTGTGTGTGTGTGTTGTCGTGTGTGTGTGTGTTGTGTGTGTGTGTGTTGTCGGTGTGTGTGTGTGTGTGTTGTCGGTGTCTGTGTGTGTGTGTTGTCGGTGTGTGTGTGTGTGTGTTGTCGGTGTGTGTGTGTGTGTGTGTTGTCGGTGTGTGTGTATGTGTGTTGTCGGTGTGTGTGTGTGTGTGTTGTCGGTGTGTGTGTGTGTTGTTGGTGTGTGTGTGTGTGTGTGTGTGTTGTCGGTGTGTGTGTGTGTTGTCGGTGTGTGTGTGTGTGTGTTGTCGGTGTGTGTGTGTGTGTGTTGTGTGTGTGTGTTGTCGGTGTGTGTGTGTGTTGTCGATGTGTGTGTGTGTGTGTTGTCAGTGTGTGTGTGTGTGTTGTCTGTGTGTGTGTGTGTGTTGTCGGTGTGTGTGTGTTGTCGGTGTGTGTGTGTGTGTTGTTGGTGTGTGTGTGTGTGTTGTCGATGTGTGTGTGTGTGTTGTCGGTGTGTGTGTGTGTTGTCGGTGTGTGTGTGTGTGTGTGTGTTGTCGGTGTGTGTGTGTGTGTTGTCGGTGTGTGTGTGTGTGTGTGTGTGTTGTCGGTGTGTGTGTGTTGTCGGTGCGTGTGTGTGTTGTCGGTGTGTGTGTGTGTTGTCGGTGTGTGTGTGTGTGTGTGTGTGTGTTGTCGGTGTGTGTGTGTGTGTGTGTTGTCGGTGTGTGTGTGTTGTCGGTGTGTGTGTGTGTGTGTGTTGTCGGTGTGTGTGTGTGTGTTGTCGGTGTGTGTGTGTGTGTTGTCGGTGTGTGTGTGTGTGTGTGTTGTCGGTGTGTGTGTGTGTGTGTCTTGTCGGTGTGTGTGTGTTGTCGTTGTGTGTGTGTGTGTGTGGTAGGTGTGTGTGTGTGTTGTCGGTGTGTGTGTGTGTGTTGTCGGTGTGTGTGTGTTGTCGGTGTGTGTGTGTGTGTTGTCGGTGTGTGTGTGTGTTGTTGGTGTGTGTGTGTGTGTGTGTGTTGTCGGTGTGTGTGTGTGTTGTCGGTGTGTGTGTGTGTGTGTTGTCGGTGTGTGTGTGTGTGTTGTCGGTGTGTGTGTGTGTGTTGTCGGTGTGTGTGTGTGTGTGTGTGTGTGTGTGTGTGTGTGTGTGTGTGTGTGTGTGTGTTGTCGGTGTGTGTGTGAGTGTGTGTTGTCGGTGTGTGTGTGTGTGTGTTGTCGGTTGTGTGTGTGTGTTGTCGGTGTGTGTGTGTGTGTTGTCGGTGTGTGTGTGTGTGTGTGTGAGTGTGTGTGTGTGTGTGTGTGTTGTCGGTGTGTGTGTGTGTGTGTTGTCGGTGTGTGTGTGTTGTCGGTGTGTGTGTGTGTGTGTTGTCGGTGTGTGTGTGTGTGTTGTCGGTGTGTGTGTGTGTGTGTTGTCGGTGTGTGTGTGTGTGTGTGTTGTCGGTGTGTGTGTGTTGTCGGTGTGTGTGTGTGTGTGTTGTCAGTGTGTGTGTGTGTGTGTCTTGTCGGTGTGTGTGTGTTGTCTTTGTGTGTGTGTGTGTGTGTGTGTGGTAGGTGTTTGTGTGTGTTGTCGGTGTGTGTGTGTGTGTGTTGTCGGTGTGTGTGTGTGTTGTCGGTGTGTGTGTGTGTGTTGTCGGTGTGTGTGTGTGTGTGTTGTCGGTGTGTGTGTGTGTGTGTTGTCGGTGTGTGTGAGTGTGTTGCTGGTGTGTGTGTGTGTGTGTGTGTTGTCGGTGTGTGTGTGTGTGTTGTCGGTGTGTGTGTGTGTGTTGTCGGTGTGTGTGTGTGTGTGTTGTCGGTGTGTGTGTGTGTGTGTGTGTGTGTTGTCAGTGTGTGTGTGTGTGTGTTGTCGGTGTGTGTGTGTGTGTGTGTTGTCGGTGTGTGTGTGTGTGTGTTGTCGGTGTGTGTGTGTGTGTGTTGTCGGTGTGTGTGTGTGTGTGTGTTGTCGGTGTGTGTGTGTGTTGTCGGTGTGTGTGTGTGTGTGTGTTGTCAGTGTGTGTGTGTGTGTCTTGTCAGTGTGTGTGTGTGTGTGTTGTCGTTGTGTGTGTGTTTATGTGTTGTCGGTGTGTGTGTGTGTGTGTGTTGTCGGTGTGTGTGTGTGTTGTCGGTGTGTGTGTGTGTTGTCGGTGTGTGTGTGTGTGTGTGTGTGTTGTCGGTGTGTGTGTGTGTGTGTTGTCGGTGTGTGTGTGTGTGTGTGTGTGTGTGTGTTGTCGGTGTGTGTGTGTGTGTTGTCGGTGTGTGTGTGTGTGTGTTGTCGTGTGTGTGTGTGTTGTGTGTGTGTGTGTTGTCGGTGTGTGTGTGTGTGTGTTGTCGGTGTCTGTGTGTGTGTGTTGTCGGTGTGTGTGTGTGTGTTGTCGGTGTGTGTGTATGTGTGTTGTCGGTGTGTGTGTGTGTGTGTTGTCGGTGTGTGTGTGTGTGTGTGTGTGTGTGTGTTGTCGGTGTGTGTGTGTGTGTTGTGTGTGTGTGTGTGTGTTGTCGGTGTGTGTGTGTGTGTGTTGTCGGTGTGTGTGTGTGTGTGTGTTGTCGGTGTGTGTGTGTTGTCGGTGCGTGTGTGTGTGTGTTGTCGGTGTGTGTGTGTGTTGTCGGTGTGTGTGTGTGTGTTGTCGGTGTGTGTGTGTGTGTGTGTGTGTGTGTTGTCGGTGTGTGTGTGTGTTGTCGGTGTGTGTGTGTGTGTTGTCAGTGTGTTGTCGGTGTGTGTGTGTGTGTGTGTGTGTTGTCGGTGTGTGTGTGTGTGTTGTCGGTGTGTGTGTGTGTGTTGTTGGTGTGTGTGTGTGTTGTGTGTGTGTGTGTGTGTGTTGTCGGTGTGTGTGTGTGTGTGTTGTCGGTGTGTGTGTGTGTGTGTCTTGTCGGTGTGTGTGTGTTGTCGTTGTGTGTGTGTGTGTGTGGTAGGTGTGTGTGTGTGTTGTCGGTGTGTGTGTGTGTGTGTTGTCGGTGTGTGTGTGTTGTCGGTGTGTGTGTGTGTGTTGTCGGTGTGTGTGTGTGTTGTTGGTGTGTGTGTGTGTGTGTGTGTGTGTGTTGTCGGTGTGTGTGTGTGTTGTCGGTGTGTGTGTGTGTGTGTTGTCGGTGTGTGTGTGAGTGTGTGTTGTCGGTGTGTGTGTGTGTGTGTTGTCGGTGTGTGTGTGTGTGTGTTGTCGGTGTGTGTGTGTGTGTGTTGTGTGTGTGTGTTGTCGGTGTGTGTGTGTGTTGTCGATGTGTGTGTGTGTGTGTTGTCAGTGTGTGTGTGTGTGTTGTCTGTGTGTGTGTGTGTGTTGTCGGTGTGTGTGTGTGTGTGTTGTCGGTGTGTGTGTGTGTGTTGTCGGTGTGTGTGTGTGTGTGTTGTCGGTGTGTGTGTGTGTGTGTGTGTGTGTTGTCGGTGTGTGTGTGTTGTGTGTGTGTGTGTTGTCGGTGTGTGTGTGTGTGTGTTGTTGGTGTGTGTGTGTGTGTGTGTTGTCGGTGTGTGTGTGTGTGTGTGTTGTCGGTGTGTGTGTGTGTGTGTTGTCGGTGTGTGTGTGTGTGTGTGTGTGTGTGTGTGTGTGTTGTCGGTGTGTGTGTGTGTTGTCGGTGTGTGTGTGTGTGTGTTGTCGGTGTGTGTGTGTGTGTTGTCGGTGTGTGTGTGTGTTGTCGGTGTGTGTGTGTGTGTGTGTGTGTGTGTGTGTGTGTGTGTGTGTGTTGTCTGTGTGTGTGTGAGTGTGTGTTGTCGGTGTGTGTGTGTTGTTGGTGTGTGTGTGTGTTGTGTGTGTGTGTGTGTGTGTTGTCGGTGTGTGTGTGTGTGTGTTGTCGGTGTGTGTGTGTGTGTGTCTTGTCGGTGTGTGTGTGTTGTCGTTGTGTGTGTGTGTGTGTGGTAGGTGTGTGTGTGTGTTGTCGGTGTGTGTGTGTGTGTGTTGTCGGTGTGTGTGTGTTGTCGGTGTGTGTGTGTGTGTTGTCGGTGTGTGTGTGTGTTGTTGGTGTGTGTGTGTGTGTGTGTGTGTGTTGTCGGTGTGTGTGTGTGTGTTGTGTGTGTGTTGTCGGTGTGTGTGTGTGTGTGTGTGTGTGTGTGTGTGTGTGTGTGTTGTCGGTGTGTGTGTGTGTGTGTTGTCGGTGTGTGTGTGTGTGTGTTGTCGGTGTGTGTTTGTGTGTGTTGTGTGTGTGTGTTGTCGGTGTGTGTGTGTGTTGTCGATGTGTGTGTGTGTGTGTTGTCAGTGTGTGTGTGTGTGTTGTCTGTGTGTGTGTGTGTGTTGTCGGTGTGTGTGTGTGTGTGTTGTCGGTGTGTGTGTGTGTGTGTTGTCGGTGTGTGTGTGTGTGTGTTGTCGGTGTGTGTGTGTGTGTGTGTGTGTGTTGTCGGTGTGTGTGTGTTGTGTGTGTGTGTGTTGTCGGTGTGTGTGTGTGTGTTGTCGGTGTGTGTGTGTGTGTGTTGTCGGTGTGTGTGTGTGTGTGTGTGTGTGTGTGTTGTCGGTGTGTGTGTGTGTGTTGTCGGTGTGTGTGTGTGTGTTGTCGGTGTGTGTGTGTGTGTGTGTGTGTGTGTGTGTGTGTGTTGTCGGTGTGTGTGTGAGTGTGTGTTGTCGGTGTGTGTGTGTGTGTGTGTGTGTGTGTGTGTTGTCGGTGTGTGTGTGTGTTGTCGGTGTGTGTGTGTGTGTGTTGTCGGTGTGTGTGTGTGTGTTGTCGGTGTGTGTGTGTGTGTTGTCGGTGTGTGTGTGTGTGTGTGTGTGTGTGTGTGTGTTGTCGGTGTGTGTGTGAGTGTGTGTTGTCGGTGTGTGTGTGTGTGTGTTGTCGGTGTGTGTGTGTGTGTGTTGTCGGTGTGTGTGTGTGTGTGTTGTGTGTGTGTGTTGTCGGTGTGTGTGTGTGTTGTCGATGTGTGTGTGTGTGTGTTGTCAGTGTGTGTGTGTGTGTGTTGTCGGTGTGTGTGTGTGTGTGTTGTCGGTGTGTGTGTGTGTGTGTTGTCGGTGTGTGTGTGTGTGTGTGTGTGTGTTGTCGGTGTGTGTGTGTTGTGTGTGTGTGTGTTGTCGGTGTGTGTGTGTGTGTGTGTGTTGTTGGTGTGTGTGTGTGTGTGTTGTCGGTGTGTGTGTGTGTGTGTGTTGTCGGTGTGTGTGTGTGTGTGTTGTCGGTGTGTGTGTGTGTGTGTGTGTGTTGTCGGTGTGTGTGTGTGTGTGTGTTGTCGGTGTGTGTGTGTGTGTGTGTTGTCGGTGTGTGTGTGTTGTCGGTGCGTGTGTGTGTTGTCGGTGTGTGTGTGTGTGTGTTGTCGGTGTGTGTGTGTGTGTGTGTTGTCGGTGTGTGTGTGTGTGTGTTGTCGGTGTGTGTGTGTTGTCGGTGTGTGTGTGTGTGTTGTCGGTGTGTGTGTGTTGTCGGTGTGTGTGTGTGTGTTGTCGGTGTGTGTGTGTGTGTGTTGTCGGTGTGTGTGTGTGTGTGTTGTCGCTGTGTGTGTGTGTGTGTTGTGTGTGTGTGTGTTGTCGGTGTGTGTGTGTGTGTGTTGTCGGTGTGTGTGTGTTGTCGGTGTGTGTGTGTGTGTGTGTGTGTTTTCGGTGTGTGTGTGTGTGTGTGTGTGTGTTGTCGGTGTGTGTGTGTGTTGTGTGTGTGTGTGTTGTCGGTGTGTGTGTGTGTGTTGTCGGTGTGTGTGTGTTGTCGGTGTGTGTGTGTGTGTGTTGTCGGTGTGTGTGTGTGTTGTCGGTGTGTGTGTGTGTGTGTTGTCGGTGTGTGTGTGTGTTGTCGGTGTGTGTGTGTTGTCGGTGCGTGTGTGTGTGTGTTGTCGGTGTGTGTGTGTGTTGTCGGTGTGTGTGTGTGTGTTGTCGGTGTGTGTGTGTGTGTGTGTTGTCGGTGTGTGTGTGTGTTGTGTGTGTGTGTGTGTTGTCGGTGTGTGTGTGTGTGTGTTGTCGGTGTGTGTGTGTGTGTGTGTCTTGTCGGTGTGTGTGTGTTGTACGTTGTGTGTGTGTGTGTGTGTGGTAGGTGTGTGTGTGTGTTGTCGGTGTGTGTGTGTGTGTGTTGTCGGTGTGTGTGTGTGTTGTCGGTGTGTGTGTGTGTGTTGTCGGTGTGTGTGTGTGTGTTGTTGGTGTGTGTGTGTGTGTGTGTGTGTTGTCGGTGTGTGTGTGTGTGTTGTCGGTGTGTGTGTGTGTGTGTTGTCGGTGTGTGTGTGTGTGTTGTTGGTGTGTGTGTGTGTGTCGGTGTGTGTGTGTGTGTGTTGTCGGTGTGTGTGTGTGTGTGTGTGTTGTCGGTGTGTGTGTGTGTGTGTTGTCTGTGTGTGTGTGTGTTGTCGGTGTGTGTGTGTGTGTTGTCGGTGTGTGTGTGTGTGTGTGTTGTCGGTGTGTGTGTGTGTGTTGTCAGTGTGTGTGTGTGTGTTGTCGGTGTGTGTGTGTGTGTTGTCGGTGTGTGTGTGTGTCTGTGTTGTCGGTGTGTGTGTGTGTGTGTTGTCGGTGTGTGTGTGTGTGTGTTGTCGGTGTGTGTGAGTGTGTTGCTGGTGTGTGTGTGTGTGTGTGTTGTCGGTGTGTGTGTGTGTGTTGTCGGTGTGTGTGTGTTGTCGGTGTGTGTGTGTGTGTTGTCGGTGTGTGTGTGTGTGTTGTCGGTGTGTGTGTGTGTGTTGTCGGTGTGTGTGTGTGTGTGTTGTCGGTGTGTGTGTGTGTGTGTGTTGTCGCTGTGTGTGTGTGTGTGTTGTGTGTGTGTGTGTTGTCGGTGTGTGTGTTTGTGTGTGTTGTCGGTGTGTGTGTGTGTGTTGTCGGTGTGTGTGTGTGTGTGTGTTGTCGGTGTGTGTGTGTGTGTTGTCGGTGTGTGTGTGTTGTCGGTGTGTGTGTGTGTGTGTGTTGTCGGTGTGTGTGTGTGTGTGTGTGTGTGTTGTCGGTGTGTGTGTGTTGTATGTGTGTGTGTTGTCGGTGTGTGTGTGTGTGTGTTGTCGGTGTGTGTGTGTGTGTTGTCGGTGTGTGTGTGTGTGTTGTCGGTGTGTGTGTGTGTGTGTTGTCGGTGTGTGTGTGTGTGTGTGTTGTCGGTGTGTGTGTGTTGTCGGTGCGTGTGTGTGTGTGTTGTCGGTGTGTGTGTGTGTTGTCGGTGTGTGTGTGTGTGTTGTCGGTGTGTGTGTGTGTTGTCGGTGTGTGTGTGTGTTGTCGGTGTGTGTGTGTGTGTTGTTGGTGTGTGTGTGTGTGTGTGTTGTCGGTGTGTGTGTGTGTTGTCGGTGTGTGTGTGTGTGTGTTGTCGGTGTGTGTGTGTGTGTTGTCGGTGTGTGTGTGTGTTGTCGGTGTGTGTGTGTGTTGTCTGTGTGTGTGTGTTGTCGGTGTGTGTGTGTGTGTGTTGTCGGTGTGTGTGTGTGTGTGTTGTCTGTGTGTGTGTGTGTTGTCGGTGTGTGTGTGTGTGTTGTCGGTGTGTGTGTGTGTGTGTGTTGTCGGTGTGTGTGTGTGTGTTGTCAGTGTGTGTGTGTGTGTTGTCGGTGTGTGTGTGTGTGTTGTCGGTGTGTGTGTGTGTCTGTGTTGTCGGTGTGTGTGTGTGTGTTGTCGGTGTGTGTGTGTGTGTGTTGTCGGTGTGTGTGAGTGTGTTGCTGGTGTGTGTGTGTGTGTGTGTTGTCGGTGTGTGTGTGTGTGTTGTCGGTGTGTGTGTGTGTTGTCGGTGTGTGTGTGTGTGTGTTGTCGGTGTGTGTGTGTGTGTGTTGTCAGTGTGTGTGTGTGTGTGTTGTCGGTGTGTGTGTGTGTGTGTTGTCGGTGTGTGTGTGTGTGTGTTGTCGGTGTTTGTGTGTGTGTGTGTGTGTGTGTGTTGTCGGTGTGTGTGTGTGTTGTCGGTGTGTGTGTGTGTGTGTGTTGTCAGTGTGTGTGTGTGTGTCTTGTCAGTGTGTGTGTGTGTGTGTTGTCGGTGTGTGTGTGTTTATGTGTTGTCGGTGTGTGTGTGTTGTCGGTGTGTGTGTGTTGTCGGTGTGTGTGTGTGTGTGTTGTCGGTGTGTGTGTGTGTGTGTTGTCGGTGTGTGTGTGTGTGTGTGTGTGTGTGTTGTCGGTGTGTGTGTGTTGTGTGTGTGTGTGTTGTCGGTGTGTGTGTGTGTGTGTGTGTTGTTGGTGTGTGTGTGTGTGTTGTCGGTGTGTGTGTGTGTGTGTGTTGTCGGTGTGTGTGTGTGTGTGTTGTCGGTGTGTGTGTGTGTGTGTGTGTGTTGTCGGTGTGTGTGTGTGTGTGTGTTGTCGGTGTGTGTGTGTGTGTGTGTTGTCGGTGTGTGTGTGTTGTCGGTGCGTGTGTGTGTTGTCGGTGTGTGTGTGTGTGTGTTGTCGGTGTGTGTGTGTGTGTGTGTTGTCGGTGTGTGTGTGTGTGTGTGTTGTCGGTGTGTGTGTGTTGTCGGTGTGTGTGTGTGTGTTGTCAGTGTGTGTGTGTTGTCGGTGTGTGTGTGTGTGTTGTCGGTGTGTGTGTGTGTGTGTTGTCGGTGTGTGTGTGTGTGTGTTGTCGCTGTGTGTGTGTGTGTGTTGTGTGTGTGTGTGTTGTCGGTGTGTGTGTGTGTGTGTTGTCGGTGTGTGTGTGTGTGTTGTCGGTGTGTGTGTGTGTGTGTGTGTGTTTTCGGTGTGTGTGTGTGTGTGTGTGTGTGTGTTGTCGGTGTGTGTGTGTGTTGTGTGTGTGTGTGTTGTCGGTGTGTGTGTGTGTGTTGTCGGTGTGTGTTGTCGGTGTGTGTGTGTGTGTGTTGTCGGTGTGTGTGTGTGTTGTCGGTGTGTGTGTGTGTGTGTTGTCGGTGTGTGTGTGTGTTGTCGGTGTGTGTGTGTTGTCGGTGCGTGTGTGTGTGTGTTGTCGGTGTGTGTGTGTGTTGTCGGTGTGTGTGTGTGTGTTGTCGGTGTGTGTGTGTGTGTGTGTTGTCGGTGTGTGTGTGTGTTGTGTGTGTGTGTGTGTTGTCGGTGTGTGTGTGTGTGTGTTGTCGGTGTGTGTGTGTGTGTGTGTCTTGTCGGTGTGTGTGTGTTGTCGTTGTGTGTGTGTGTGTGTGTGTGGTAGGTGTGTGTGTGTGTTGTCGGTGTGTGTGTGTGTGTGTTGTCGGTGTGTGTGTGTGTTGTCGGTGTGTGTGTGTGTGTTGTCGGTGTGTGTGTGTGTGTTGTTGGTGTGTGTGTGTGTGTGTGTGTGTTGTCGGTGTGTGTGTGTGTGTTGTCGGTGTGTGTGTGTGTGTGTTGTCGGTGTGTGTGTGTGTGTTGTTGGTGTGTGTGTGTGTTGTCGGTGTGTGTGTGTGTGTGTTGTCGGTGTGTGTGTGTGTGTGTGTGTTGTCGGTGTGTGTGTGTGTGTGTTGTCTGTGTGTGTGTGTGTTGTCGGTGTGTGTGTGTGTGTTGTCGGTGTGTGTGTGTGTGTGTGTTGTCGGTGTGTGTGTGTGTGTTGTCAGTGTGTGTGTGTGTGTTGTCGGTGTGTGTGTGTGTGTTGTCGGTGTGTGTGTGTGTCTGTGTTGTCGGTGTGTGTGTGTGTGTGTTGTCGGTGTGTGTGTGTGTGTGTTGTCGGTGTGTGTGAGTGTGTTGCTGGTGTGTGTGTGTGTGTGTGTTGTCGGTGTGTGTGTGTGTGTTGTCGGTGTGTGTGTGTTGTCGGTGTGTGTGTGTGTGTTGTCGGTGTGTGTGTGTGTGTTGTCGGTGTGTGTGTGTGTGTTGTCGGTGTGTGTGTGTGTGTGTTGTCGGTGTGTGTGTGTGTGTGTGTGTTGTCGCTGTGTGTGTGTGTGTGTTGTGTGTGTGTGTGTTGTCGGTGTGTGTGTTTGTGTGTGTTGTCGGTGTGTGTGTGTGTGTTGTCGGTGTGTGTGTGTGTGTGTGTTGTCGGTGTGTGTGTGTGTGTTGTCGGTGTGTGTGTGTTGTCGGTGTGTGTGTGTGTGTGTGTTGTCGGTGTGTGTGTGTGTGTGTGTGTGTGTTGTCGGTGTGTGTGTGTTGTATGTGTGTGTGTTGTCGGTGTGTGTGTGTGTGTGTTGTCGTTGTGTGTGTGTGTGTTGTCGGTGTGTGTGTGTGTGTTGTCGGTGTGTGTGTGTGTGTGTTGTCGGTGTGTGTGTGTGTGTGTGTTGTCGGTGTGTGTGTGTTGTCGGTGCGTGTGTGTGTGTGTTGTCGGTGTGTGTGTGTGTTGTCGGTGTGTGTGTGTGTGTTGTCGGTGTGTGTGTGTGTTGTCGGTGTGTGTGTGTGTTGTCGGTGTGTGTGTGTGTGTTGTTGGTGTGTGTGTGTGTGTGTGTTGTCGGTGTGTGTGTGTGTTGTCGGTGTGTGTGTGTGTGTGTTGTCGGTGTGTGTGTGTGTGTTGTCGGTGTGTGTGTGTGTTGTCGGTGTGTGTGTGTGTGTGTTGTCTGTGTGTGTGTGTTGTCGGTGTGTGTGTGTGTGTGTTGTCGGTGTGTGTGTGTGTGTGTTGTCTGTGTGTGTGTGTGTTGTCGGTGTGTGTGTGTGTGTTGTCGGTGTGTGTGTGTGTGTGTGTTGTCGGTGTGTGTGTGTGTGTTGTCAGTGTGTGTGTGTGTGTTGTCGGTGTGTGTGTGTGTGTTGTCGGTGTGTGTGTGTGTCTGTGTTGTCGGTGTGTGTGTGTGTGTTGTCGGTGTGTGTGTGTGTGTGTTGTCGGTGTGTGTGAGTGTGTTGCTGGTGTGTGTGTGTGTGTGTGTGTGTTGTCGGTGTGTGTGTGTGTGTTGTCGGTGTGTGTGTGTGTTGTCGGTGTGTGTGTGTGTGTGTTGTCGGTGTGTGTGTGTGTGTGTTGTCAGTGTGTGTGTGTGTGTGTTGTCGGTGTGTGTGTGTGTGTGTTGTCGGTGTGTGTGTGTGTGTGTTGTCGGTGTGTGTGTGTGTGTGTGTGTGTGTGTGTTGTCGGTGTGTGTGTGTGTTGTCGGTGTGTGTGTGTGTGTGTGTGTTGTCAGTGTGTGTGTGTGTGTCTTGTCAGTGTGTGTGTGTGTGTGTTGTCGGTGTGTGTGTGTTTATGTGTTGTCGGTGTGTGTGTGTTGTCGGTGTGTGTGTGTGTTGTCGGTGTGTGTGTGTGTGTTGTCGGTGTGTGTGTGTGTGTGTGTGTGTGTGTGTGTGTGTGTGTTGTCGGTGTGTTTGTGTGTGTGTTGTCGGTGTGTGTGTGTGTGTGTGTGTGTTGTCGGTGTGTGTGTGTGTGTTGTCGGTGTGTGTGTGTGTGTGTGTGTGTGTTGTCGGTGTGTGTGTGTGTGTTGTCGGTGTGTGTGTGTGTTTTCGCTGTGTGCTTGTGTGTGTGTTGTCAGTGTGTGTGTGTGTGTCTTGTCAGTGTGTGTGTGTGTGTGTTGTCGGTGTGTGTGTGTTTATGTGTTGTCGGTGTGTGTGTGTGTGTGTGTTGTCGGTGTGTGTGTGTGTTGTCGGTGTGTGTGTGTGTGTGTTGTCGGTGTGTGTGTGTGTGTGTGTTGTCGGTGTGTGTGTGTGTGTGTTGTCGGTGTGTGTGTGTGTGTGTGTGTGTGTGTGTGTGTGTGTGTGTTGTCGGTGTGTGTGTGTGTGTTGTCGTGTGTGTGTGTGTTGTGTGTGTGTGTTGTCGGTGTGTGTGTGTGTGTGTTGTCGGTGTGTGTGTGTGTGTGTGTTGTCGGTGTGTGTGTGTGTGTGTGTGTGTGTGTTGTCGGTGTGTGTGTGTGTGTGTTGTCGGTGTGTGTGTGTGTGTGTTGTCGGTGTGTGTGTGTGTGTGTGTGTGTTGTGTGTGTGTGTGTTGTCGGTGTGTGTGTGTGTGTGTTGTCGGTGTGTGTGTGTGTGTGTGTTGTCGGTGTGTGTGTGTTGTCGGTGCGTGTGTGTGTGTGTTGTCGGTGTGTGTGTGTGTTGTCGGTGTGTGTGTGTGTGTGTGTTGTCGGTGTGTGTGTGTGTGTGTTGTCGGTGTGTGTGTGTTGTCGGTGTGTGTGTGTTGTCGGTGTGTTGTCTGTGTGTGTGTGTGTGTGTTGTCGGTGTGTGTGTGTGTGTGTTGTCGGTGTGTGTGTGTGTTGTTGGTGTGTGTGTGTGTTGTGTGTGTGTGTGTGTGTTGTCGGTGTGTGTGTGTGTTGTCGGTGTGTGTGTGTGTGTTGTCAGTGTGTGTGTGTGTGTTGTCGGTGTGTGTGTGTGTGTTGTCGGTGTGTGTGTGTGTGTGTTGTCGGTGTGTGTGAGTGTGTTGCTGGTGTGTGTGTGTGTGTGTGTTGTCGGTGTGTGTGTGTGTGTTGTCGGTGTGTGTGTGTGTGTTGTTGGTGTGTGTGTGTGTGTGTGTGTGTTGTCGGTGTGTGTGTGTGTTGTCGGTGTGTGTGTGTGTGTGTTGTCGGTGTGTGTGTGTGTTGTCGGTGTGTGTGTGTGTGTTGTCGGTGTGTGTGTGTGTGTGTGTGTGTGTGTGTGTTGTCGGTGTGTGTGTGAGTGTGTGTTGTCGGTGTGTGTGTGTGTGTGTTGTCGGTGTGTGTGTGTTGTCAGTGTGTGTGTGTGTGTTGTCGGTGTGTGTGTGTGTGTTGTCGGTGTGTGTGTGTGTGTGTTGTCGGTGTGTGTGAGTGTGTTGCTGGTGTGTGTGTGTGTGTGTGTTGTCGGTGTGTGTGTGTGTGTTGTCGGTGTGTGTGTGTGTTGTCGGTGTGTGTGTGTGTGTGTTGTCGGTGTGTGTGTGTGTGTGTGTGTTGTCGGTGTGTGTGTGTGTGTCTTGTCAGTGTGTGTGTGTGTGTGTTGTCTGTGTGTGTGTGTGTTGTTGGTGTGTGTGTGTTGTCGGTGTGTGTGTGTGTGTGTGTTGTCGGTGTGTGTGTGTGTTGTCAGTGTGTGTGTGTGTGTGTTGTCGGTGTGTGTGTGTGTGTGTGTTGTTGGTGTGTGTGTGTGTCTGTGTTGTCGGTGTGTGTGTGTGTGTGTTGTCGGTGTGTGTGTGTGTGTGTTGTCGGTGTGTGTGAGTGTGTTGCTGGTGTGTGTGTGTGTGTGTGTTGTCGGTGTGTGTGTGTGTGTTGTCGGTGTGTGTGTGTGTGTGTTGTCGGTGTGTGTGTGTGTGTGTGTGTGTGTTGTCAGTGTGTGTGTGTGTGTGTTGTCGGTGTGTGTGTGTGTGTGTTGTCGGTGTGTGTGTGTGTGTGTTGTCGGTGTGTGTGTGTGTGTGTGTGTGTGTGTGTTGTCGGTGTGTGTGTGTGTGTTGTCGGTGTGTGTGTGTGTTGTCGGTGTGTGTGTGTGTGTGTGTTGTCAGTGTGTGTGTGTGTGTCTTGTCAGTGTGTGTGTGTGTGTGTTGTCGATGTGTGTGTGTTTATGTGTTGTCGGTGTGTGTGTGTGTGTGTGTTGTCGGTGTGTGTGTGTGTTGTCGGTGTGTGTGTGTGTGTGTGTGTGTTGTCGGTGTGTGTGTGTGTGTTGTCGGTGTGTGTGTGTGTGTGTGTGTGTGTGTGTGTGTGTTGTCGGTGTGTGTGTGTGTGTTGTCGGTGCGTGTGTGTGTGTGTTGTCGTGTGTGTGTGTGTTGTGTGTGTGTGTGTTGTCGGTGTGTGTGTGTGTGTGTGTTGTCGGTGTGTGTGTGTGTGTTGTCGGTGTGTGTGTGTGTTGTCGGTGTGTGTGTGTGTGTTGTCGGTGTGTGTGTGTGTGTGTGTTGTCAGTGTGTGTGTGTGTGTGTTGTCGGTGTGTGTGTGTGTGTGTTGTCGGTGTGTGTGTGTGTGTGTTGTCGGTGTGTGTGTGTGTGTGTGTGTGTGTGTGTGTGTGTGTTGTCGGTGTGTGTGTGTGTGTTGTCGGTGTGTGTGTGTGTGTGTGTTGTCGGTGTGTGTGTGTGTGTCTTGTCAGTGTGTGTGTGTGTGTGTTGTCTGTGTGTGTGTGTGTTGTCGGTGTGTGTGTGTGTTGTCGGTGTGTGTGTGTGTGTGTGTTGTCGGTGTGTGTGTGTGTGTTGTCAGTGTGTGTGTGTGTGTTGTCGGTGTGTGTGTGTGTGTGTGTTGTCGGTGTGTGTGAGTGTGTTGCTGGTGTGTGTGTGTTGTCGGTGTGTGTGTGTGTGTGTGTGTGTTGTCAGTGTGTGTGTGTGTGTGTTGTCGGTGTGTGTGTGTGTGTTGTCGGTGTGTGTGTGTGTGTGTTGTCGGTGTGTGTGTGTGTGTGTGTTGTCGGTGTGTGTGTGTGTGTGTGTGTGTGTGTGTGTGTGTGTGTGTTGTCGGTGTGTGTGTGAGTGTGTGTTGTTGGTGTGTGTGTGTGTGTGTTGTCGGTGTGTGTGTGTGTGTTGTCAGTGTGTGTGTGTGTGTTGTCGGTGTGTGTGAGTGTGTTGCTGGTGTGTGTGTTTGTGTGTGTTGTCGGTGTGTGTGTGTATGTTGTCGGTGTGTGTGTGTGTTGTCGGTGTGTGTGTGTGTGTGTTGTCGGTGTGTGTGTGTGTGTGTGTTGTCAGTGTGTGTGTGTGTGTGTTGTCGGTGTGTGTGTGTGTGTGTTGTCGGTGTGTGTGTGTGTGTGTGTTGTCAGTGTGTGTGTGTGTGTGTTGTCGGTGTGTGTGTGTGTGTGTTGTCGGTGTGTGTGTGTGTGTGTTGTCGGTGTGTGTGTGTGTGTTGTCGGTGTGTGTGTGTGTGTTGTCGGTGTGTGTGTGTGTGTGTGTGTTGTCGGTGTGTGTGTGTGTGTCTTGTCAGTGTGTGTGTTGTTGGTGTGTGTGTGTGTGTGTGTGTGTTGTCGGTGTGTGTGTGTGTTGTCGGTGTGTGTGTGTGTGTGTGTGTTGTCGGTGTGTGTGTGTGTGTTGTCGGTGTGTGTGTGTGTGTTGTCGGTGTGTGTGTGTGTGTGTGTGTGTGTGTGTGTGTGTGTGTGTGTGTGTGTGTGTGTGTGTGTTGTCGGTGTGTGTGTGAGTGTGTGTTGTCGGTGTGTGTGTGTGTGTGTTGTCGGTGTGTGTGTGTGTGTTGTCGGTGTGTGTGTGTGTGTTGTCGGTGTGTGTGTGTGTGTGTGTGTGTGTGTGTGTGTGTGTGTGTGTGTGTGTGTGTGTGTGTGTGTGTGTTGTCGGTGTGTGTGTGTGTGTGTTGTCGGTGTGTGTGTGTTGTCGGTGTGTGTGTGTGTGTTGTCGGTGTGTGTGTGTGTGTTGTCGGTGTGTGTGTGTGTGTGTTGTCGGTGTGTGTGTGTGTGTGTGTTGTCGGTGTGTGTGTGTTGTCGGTGTGTGTGTGTGTGTGTTGTCGGTGTGTGTGTGTGTGTGTCTTGTCGGTGTGTGTGTGTTGTCTTTGTGTGTGTGTGTGTGTGTGTGTGGTAGGTGTTTGTGTGTGTTGTCGGTGTGTGTGTGTGTGTGTTGTCGGTGTGTGTGTGTGTTGTCGGTGTGTGTGTGTGTGTTGTCGGTGTGTGTGTGTGTGTGTTGTCGGTGTGTGTGTGTGTGTGTTGTCGGTGTGTGTGAGTGTGTTGCTGGTGTGTGTGTGTGTGTGTGTGTTGTCGGTGTGTGTGTGTGTGTTGTCGGTGTGTGTGTGTGTGTTGTCGGTGTGTGTGTGTGTGTGTTGTCGGTGTGTGTGTGTGTGTGTGTGTTGTCAGTGTGTGTGTGTGTGTGTTGTCGGTGTGTGTGTGTGTGTGTTGTCGGTGTGTGTGTGTGTGTGTTGTCGGTGTGTGTGTGTGTGTTGTCGGTGTGTGTGTGTGTGTGTGTTGTCGGTGTGTGTGTGTGTTGTCGGTGTGTGTGTGTGTGTGTGTTGTCAGTGTGTGTGTGTGTGTCTTGTCAGTGTGTGTGTGTGTGTGTGTTGTCGTTGTGTGTGTGTTTATGTGTTGTCGGTGTGTGTGTGTGTGTGTGTTGTCGGTGTGTGTGTGTGTTGTCGGTGTGTGTGTGTGTTGTCGGTGTGTGTGTGTGTGTGTGTGTGTGTGTTGTCGGTGTGTGTGTGTGTGTGTTGTCGGTGTGTGTGTGTGTGTGTGTGTGTGTGTGTTGTCGGTGTGTGTGTGTGTGTTGTCGGTGTGTGTGTGTGTGTGTTGTCGTGTGTGTGTGTGTTGTGTGTGTGTGTGTTGTCGGTGTGTGTGTGTGTGTGTGTGTTGTCGGTGTCTGTGTGTGTGTGTTGTCGGTGTGTGTGTGTGTGTTTGTTGTCGGTGTGTGTGTATGTGTGTTGTCGGTGTGTGTGTGTGTGTGTTGTCGGTGTGTGTGTGTGTGTGTGTGTGTGTTGTCGGTGTGTGTGTGTGTGTTGTGTGTGTGTGTGTTGTCGGTGTGTGTGTGTGTGTGTTGTCGGTGTGTGTGTGTGTGTGTTGTCGGTGTGTGTGTGTTGTCGGTGCGTGTGTGTGTGTGTTGTCGGTGTGTGTGTGTGTTGTCGGTGTGTGTGTGTGTGTTGTCGGTGTGTGTGTGTGTGTGTGTGTGTGTGTTGTCGGTGTGTGTGTGTGTTGTCGGTGTGTGTGTGTGTTGTCAGTGTGTTGTCGGTGTGTGTGTGTGTGTTGTCGGTGTGTGTGTGTGTGTTGTCGGTGTGTGTGTGTGTGTTGTTGGTGTGTGTGTGTGTTGTGTGTGTGTGTGTGTGTGTTGTCGGTGTGTGTGTGTGTGTGTTGTCGGTGTGTGTGTGTGTGTGTCTTGTCGGTGTGTGTGTGTTGTCGTTGTGTGTGTGTGTGTGTGGTAGGTGTGTGTGTGTGTTGTCGGTGTGTGTGTGTGTGTGTTGTCGGTGTGTGTGTGTTGTCGGTGTGTGTGTGTGTGTTGTCGGTGTGTGTGTGTGTTGTTGGTGTGTGTGTGTGTGTGTGTGTGTGTTGTCGGTGTGTGTGTGTGTTGTCGGTGTGTGTGTGTGTGTGTTGTCGGTGTGTGTGTGTGTGTTGTGTGTGTGTTGTCGGTGTGTGTGTGTGTGTGTGTGTGTGTGTGTGTGTGTGTGTGTGTTGTCGGTGTGTGTGTGAGTGTGTGTTGTCGGTGTGTGTGTGTGTGTGTTGTCGGTGTGTGTGTGTGTGTGTTGTCGGTGTGTGTGTGTGTGTGTGTTGTCAGTGTGTGTGTGTGTGTCTTGTCAGTGTGTGTGTGTGTGTGTGTTGTCGTTGTGTGTGTGTTTATGTGTTGTCGGTGTGTGTGTGTGTGTGTGTGTTGTCGGTGTGTGTGTGTGTTGTCGGTGTGTGTGTGTGTTGTCGGTGTGTGTGTGTGTGTGTGTGTGTGTGTTGTCGGTGTGTGTGTGTGTGTGTTGTCGGTGTGTGTGTGTGTGTGTGTGTGTGTGTGTGTTGTCGGTGTGTGTGTGTGTGTGTTGTCGTGTGTGTGTGTGTTGTGTGTGTGTGTGTTGTCGGTGTGTGTGTGTGTGTGTGTGTTGTCGGTGTCTGTGTGTGTGTGTTGTCGGTGTGTGTGTGTGTGTTTGTTGTCGGTGTGTGTGTATGTGTGTTGTCGGTGTGTGTGTGTGTGTGTTGTCGGTGTGTGTGTGTGTGTGTGTGTGTGTTGTCGGTGTGTGTGTGTGTGTTGTGTGTGTGTGTGTTGTCGGTGTGTGTGTGTGTGTGTTGTCGGTGTGTGTGTGTGTGTGTTGTCGGTGTGTGTGTGTTGTCGGTGCGTGTGTGTGTGTGTTGTCGGTGTGTGTGTGTGTTGTCGGTGTGTGTGTGTGTGTTGTCGGTGTGTGTGTGTGTGTGTGTGTGTGTGTTGTCGGTGTGTGTGTGTGTTGTCGGTGTGTGTGTGTGTTGTCAGTGTGTTGTCGGTGTGTGTGTGTGTGTTGTCGGTGTGTGTGTGTGTGTTGTCGGTGTGTGTGTGTGTGTTGTTGGTGTGTGTGTGTGTTGTGTGTGTGTGTGTGTGTGTTGTCGGTGTGTGTGTGTGTGTGTTGTCGGTGTGTGTGTGTGTGTGTCTTGTCGGTGTGTGTGTGTTGTCGTTGTGTGTGTGTGTGTGTGGTAGGTGTGTGTGTGTGTTGTCGGTGTGTGTGTGTGTGTGTTGTCGGTGTGTGTGTGTTGTCGGTGTGTGTGTGTGTGTTGTCGGTGTGTGTGTGTGTTGTTGGTGTGTGTGTGTGTGTGTGTGTGTGTTGTCGGTGTGTGTGTGTGTTGTCGGTGTGTGTGTGTGTGTGTTGTCGGTGTGTGTGTGTGTGTTGTGTGTGTGTTGTCGGTGTGTGTGTGTGTGTGTGTGTGTGTGTGTGTGTTGTCGGTGTGTGTGTGAGTGTGTGTTGTCGGTGTGTGTGTGTGTGTGTTGTCGGTGTGTGTGTGTGTGTGTTGTCGGTGTGTGTGTGTGTGTGTTGTGTGTGTGTGTTGTCGGTGTGTGTGTGTGTTGTCGATGTGTGTGTGTGTGTGTTGTCAGTGTGTGTGTGTGTGTTGTCGGTGTGTGTGTGTGTGTGTTGTCGGTGTGTGTGTGTGTGTGTTGTCGGTGTGTGTGTGTGTGTTGTCGGTGTGTGTGTGTGTGTGTGTTGTCGGTGTGTGTGTGTGTTGTCGGTGTGTGTGTGTGTGTGTGTTGTCAGTGTGTGTGTGTGTGTCTTGTCAGTGTGTGTGTGTGTGTGTGTTGTCGTTGTGTGTGTGTTTATGTGTTGTCGGTGTGTGTGTGTGTGTGTGTTGTCGGTGTGTGTGTGTGTTGTCGGTGTGTGTGTGTGTTGTCGGTGTGTGTGTGTGTGTGTGTGTGTGTGTTGTCGGTGTGTGTGTGTGTGTGTTGTCGGTGTGTGTGTGTGTGTGTGTGTGTGTGTGTGTTGTCGGTGTGTGTGTGTGTGTTGTCGGTGTGTGTGTGTGTGTGTTGTCGTGTGTGTGTGTGTTGTGTGTGTGTGTGTTGTCGGTGTGTGTGTGTGTGTGTGTGTGTTGTCGGTGTCTGTGTGTGTGTGTTGTCGGTGTGTGTGTGTGTGTGTGTTGTCGGTGTGTGTGTATGTGTGTTGTCGGTGTGTGTGTGTGTGTGTTGTCGGTGTGTATGTGTGTGTGTGTGTGTGTTGTCGGTGTGTGTGTGTGTGTTGTGTGTGTGTGTGTTGTCGGTGTATGTGTGTGTGTGTTGTCGGTGTGTGTGTGTGTGTGTTGTCGGTGTGTGTGTGTTGTCGGTGCGTGTGTGTGTGTGTTGTCGGTGTGTGTGTGTGTTGTCGGTGTGTGTGTGTGTGTTGTCGGTGTGTGTGTGTGTGTGTGTGTGTTGTCGGTGTGTGTGTGTGTTGTCGGTGTGTGTGTGTGTTGTCAGTGTGTTGTCGGTGTGTGTGTGTGTGTTGTCGGTGTGTGTGTGTGTGTTGTCGGTGTGTGTGTGTGTGTTGTTGGTGTGTGTGTGTGTTGTGTGTGTGTGTGTGTGTGTTGTCGGTGTGTGTGTGTGTGTGTTGTCGGTGTGTGTGTGTGTGTCTTGTCGGTGTGTGTGTGTTGTCGTTGTGTGTGTGTGTGTGTGGTAGGTGTGTGTGTGTGTTGTCGGTGTGTGTGTGTGTGTGTTGTCGGTGTGTGTGTGTTGTCGGTGTGTGTGTGTGTGTTGTCGGTGTGTGTGTGTGTTGTTGGTGTGTGTGTGTGTGTGTGTGTGTGTGTGTTGTCGGTGTGTGTGTGTGTTGTCGGTGTGTGTGTGTGTGTGTTGTCGGTGTGTGTGTGTGTGTTGTGTGTGTGTTGTCGGTGTGTGTGTGTGTGTGTGTGTGTGTGTGTGTGTGTGTTGTCGGTGTGTGTGTGAGTGTGTGTTGTCGGTGTGTGTGTGTGTGTGTTGTCGGTGTGTGTGTGTGTGTGTTGTCGGTGTGTGTGTGTGTGTGTTGTGTGTGTGTGTTGTCGGTGTGTGTGTGTGTTGTCGATGTGTGTGTGTGTGTGTTGTCAGTGTGTGTGTGTGTGTTGTCTGTGTGTGTGTGTGTGTTGTCGGTGTGTGTGTGTGTGTGTGTTGTCGGTGTGTGTGTGTGTGTGTTGTCGGTGTGTGTGTGTGTTGTCGGTGTGTGTGTGTGTGTGTGTGTGTGTTGTCGGTGTGTGTGTGTTGTGTGTGTGTGTGTTGTCGGTGTGTGTGTGTGTGTGTTGTTGGTGTGTGTGTGTGTGTGTGTTGTCGGTGTGTGTGTGTGTGTGTGTTGTCGGTGTGTGTGTGTGTGTGTTGTCGGTGTGTGTGTGTGTGTGTGTGTGTGTTGTCGGTGTGTGTGTGTGTGTTGTCGGTGTGTGTGTGTGTGTTGTCGGTGTGTGTGTGTGTGTGTGTGTGTGTGTGTGTGTGTGTGTGTTGTCGGTGTGTGTGTGAGTGTGTGTTGTCGGTGTGTGTGTGTGTGTGTGTGTGTGTGTGTTGTCGGTGTGTGTGTGTGTTGTCGGTGTGTGTGTGTGTGTGTTGTCGGTGTGTGTGTGTGTGTTGTCGGTGTGTGTGTGTGTGTTGTCGGTGTGTGTGTGTGTGTGTGTGTGTGTGTGTGTGTGTGTTGTCGGGGTGTGTTTGAGTGTGTGTTGTCGGTGTGTGTGTGTTGTTGGTGTGTGTGTGTGTTGTGTGTGTGTGTGTGTGTGTTGTCGGTGTGTGTGTGTGTGTTGTCGGTGTGTGTGTGTGTGTGTCTTGTCGGTGTGTGTGTGTTGTCGTTGTGTGTGTGTGTGTGTGGTAGGTGTGTGTGTGTGTTGTCGGTGTGTGTGTGTGTGTGTTGTCGGTGTGTGTGTGTTGTCGGTGTGTGTGTGTGTGTTGTCGGTGTGTGTGTGTGTTGTTGGTGTGTGTGTGTGTGTGTGTGTGTGTGTTGTCGGTGTGTGTGTGTGTGTGTTGTCGGTGTGTGTGTGTGTGTTGTGTGTGTGTTGTCGGTGTGTGTGTGTGTGTGTGTGTGTGTGTTGTCGGTGTGTGTGTGAGTGTGTGTTGTCGGTGTGTGTGTGTGTGTGTTGTCGGTGTGTGTGTGTGTGTGTGTGTTGTCGGTGTGTGTGTGTGTGTGTTGTGTGTGTGTGTTGTCGGTGTGTGTGTGTGTTGTCGATGTGTGTGTGTGTTGTCAGTGTGTGTGTGTGTGTTGTCTGTGTGTGTGTGTGTGTTGTCGGTGTGTGTGTGTGTGTGTTGTCGGTGTGTGTGTGTGTGTGTTGTCGGTGTGTGTGTGTGTGTGTTGTCGGTGTGTGTGTGTGTGTGTGTGTGTGTTGTCGGTGTGTGTGTGTTGTGTGTGTGTGTGTTGTCGGTGTGTGTGTGTGTGTGTTGTTGGTGTGTGTGTGTGTGTGTGTTGTCGGTGTGTGTGTGTGTGTGTGTTGTCGGTGTGTGTGTGTGTGTGTTGTCGGTGTGTGTGTGTGTGTGTGTGTGTGTGTGTTGTCGGTGTGTGTGTGTGTGTTGTCGGTGTGTGTGTGTGTGTTGTCGGTGTGTGTGTGTGTGTGTGTGTGTGTGTTGTCGGTGTGTGTGTGAGTGTGTGTTGTCGGTGTGTGTGTGTGTGTGTGTGTGTGTGTGTTGTCGGTGTGTGTGTGTGTTGTCGGTGTGTGTGTGTGTGTGTTGTCGGTGTGTGTGTGTGTGTTGTCGGTGTGTGTGTGTGTGTTGTCGGTGTGTGTGTGTGTGTGTGTGTGTGTGTGTGTGTGTGTGTGTGTGTTGTCGGTGTGTGTGTGAGTGTGTGTTGTCGGTGTGTGTGTGTGTGTGTTGTCGGTGTGTGTGTGTGTGTTGTCGGTGTGTGTGTGTGTGTGTTGTGTGTGTGTGTGTGTGTGTGTGTGTGTGTTGTCGGTGTGTGTGTGTGTGTTGTCGGTGTGTGTGTGTGTTGTTGGTGTGTGTGTGTGTGTGTGTGTGTGTGTTGTCGGTGTGTGTGTGTGTTGTCGGTGTGTGTGTGTGTGTGTTGTCGGTGTGTGTGTGTGTGTTGTGTGTGTGTTGTCGGTGTGTGTGTGTGTGTGTGTGTGTGTGTGTGTGTGTGTGTGTTGTCGGTGTGTGTGTGAGTGTGTGTTGTCGGTGTGTGTGTGTGTGTGTTGTCGGTGTGTGTGTGTGTGTGTTGTCGGTGTGTGTGTGTGTGTGTTGTGTGTGTGTGTTGTCGGTGTGTGTGTGTGTTGTCGATGTGTGTGTGTGTGTGTTGTCAGTGTGTGTGTGTGTGTTGTCTGTGTGTGTGTGTGTGTTGTCGGTGTGTGTGTGTGTGTGTTGTCGGTGTGTGTGTGTGTGTGTTGTCGGTGTGTGTGTGTGTGTGTTGTCGGTGTGTGTGTGTGTGTGTGTGTGTGTTGTCGGTGTGTGTGTGTTGTGTGTGTGTGTGTTGTCGGTGTGTGTGTGTGTGTGTTGTTGGTGTGTGTGTGTGTGTGTGTTGTCGGTGTGTGTGTGTGTGTGTGTGTTGTCGGTGTGTGTGTGTGTGTGTTGTCGGTGTGTGTGTGTGTGTGTGTGTGTGTGTGTTGTCGGTGTGTGTGTGTGTGTTGTCGGTGTGTGTGTGTGTGTTGTCGGTGTGTGTGTGTGTGTGTGTGTGTGTGTGTGTGTTGTCGGTGTGTGTGTGAGTGTGTGTTGTCGGTGTGTGTGTGTGTGTGTGTGTGTGTGTGTTGTCGGTGTGTGTGTGTGTTGTCGGTGTGTGTGTGTGTGTGTTGTCGGTGTGTGTGTGTGTGTTGTCGGTGTGTGTGTGTGTGTTGTCGGTGTGTGTGTGTGTGTGTGTGTGTGTGTGTGTGTGTGTGTGTTGTCGGGGTGTGTTTGAGTGTGTGTTGTCGGTGTGTGTGTGTTGTTGGTGTGTGTGTGTGTTGTGTGTGTGTGTGTGTGTGTTGTCGGTGTGTGTGTGTGTGTGTTGTCGGTGTGTGTGTGTGTGTGTCTTGTCGGTGTGTGTGTGTTGTCGTTGTGTGTGTGTGTGTGTGGTAGGTGTGTGTGTGTGTTGTCGGTGTGTGTGTGTGTGTGTTGTCGGTGTGTGTGTGTTGTCGGTGTGTGTGTGTGTGTTGTCGGTGTGTGTGTGTGTTGTTGGTGTGTGTGTGTGTGTGTGTGTGTGTGTTGTCGGTGTGTGTGTGTGTGTGTTGTCGGTGTGTGTGTGTGTGTTGTGTGTGTGTTGTCGGTGTGTGTGTGTGTGTGTGTGTGTGTGTGTGTGTTGTCGGTGTGTGTGTGAGTGTGTGTTGTCGGTGTGTGTGTGTGTGTGTTGTCGGTGTGTGTGTGTGTGTGTTGTCGGTGTGTGTGTGTGTGTGTTGTGTGTGTGTGTTGTCGGTGTGTGTGTGTGTTGTCGATGTGTGTGTGTGTGTGTTGTCAGTGTGTGTGTGTGTGTTGTCTGTGTGTGTGTGTGTGTTGTCGGTGTGTGTGTGTGTGTGTTGTCGGTGTGTGTGTGTGTGTGTTGTCGGTGTGTGTGTGTGTGTGTTGTCGGTGTGTGTGTGTGTGTGTGTGTGTGTTGTCGGTGTGTGTGTGTTGTGTGTGTGTGTGTTGTCGGTGTGTGTGTGTGTGTGTTGTTGGTGTGTGTGTGTGTGTGTGTTGTCGGTGTGTGTGTGTGTGTGTGTTGTCGGTGTGTGTGTGTGTGTGTTGTCGGTGTGTGTGTGTGTGTGTGTGTGTGTGTGTTGTCGGTGTGTGTGTGTGTGTTGTCGGTGTGTGTGTGTGTGTTGTCGGTGTGTGTGTGTGTGTGTGTGTGTGTGTGTGTGTGTTGTCGGTGTGTGTGTGAGTGTGTGTTGTCGGTGTGTGTGTGTGTGTGTGTGTGTGTGTTGTCGGTGTGTGTGTGTGTTGTCGGTGTGTGTGTGTGTGTGTTGTCGGTGTGTGTGTGTGTGTTGTCGGTGTGTGTGTGTGTGTTGTCGGTGTGTGTGTGTGTGTGTGTGTGTGTGTGTGTGTGTGTGTGTGTGTTGTCGGTGTGTGTGTGAGTGTGTGTTGTCGGTGTGTGTGTGTGTGTGTTGTCGGTGTGTGTGTGTGTGTTGTCGGTGTGTGTGTGTGTGTGTTGTGTGTGTGTGTTGTCGGTGTGTGTGTGTGTTGTCGATGTGTGTGTGTGTGTGTTGTCAGTGTGTGTGTGTGTGTGTTGTCGGTGTGTGTGTGTGTGTTGTCGGTGTGTGTGTGTGTGTGTTGTCGGTGTGTGTGTGTGTGTGTGTGTTGTCGGTGTGTGTGTGTTGTGTGTGTGTGTGTTGTCGGTGTGTGTGTGTGTGTGTTGTTGGTGTGTGTGTGTGTGTGTTGTCGGTGTGTGTGTGTGTGTGTGTGTTGTCGGTGTGTGTGTGTGTGTGTTGTCGGTGTGTGTGTGTGTGTGTGTGTGTTGTCGGTGTGTGTGTGTGTGTGTGTTGTCGGTGTGTGTGTGTGTGTGTCTTGTCGGTGTGTGTGTGTTGTCTTTGTGTGTGTGTGTGTGTGTGTGGTAGGTGTTTGTGTGTGTTGTCGGTGTGTGTGTGTGTGTGTTGTCGGTGTGTGTGTGTGTTGTCGGTGTGTGTGTGTGTGTTGTCGGTGTGTGTGTGTGTGTTGTCGGTGTGTGTGTGTGTGTGTTGTCGGTGTGTGTGAGTGTGTTGCTGGTGTGTGTGTGTGTGTGTGTGTTGTCGGTGTGTGTGTGTGTGTTGTCGGTGTGTGTGTGTGTGTTGTCGGTGTGTGTGTGTGTGTGTTGTCGGTGTGTGTGTGTGTGTGTGTGTTGTCAGTGTGTGTGTGTGTGTGTTGTCGGTGTGTGTGTGTGTGTGTTGTCGGTGTGTGTGTGTGTGTGTTGTCGGTGTGTGTGTGTGTGTTGTCGGTGTGTGTGTGTGTGTGTGTTGTCGGTGTGTGTGTGTGTTGTCGGTGTGTGTGTGTGTGTGTGTTGTCAGTGTGTGTGTGTGTGTCTTGTCAGTGTGTGTGTGTGTGTGTTGTCGTTGTGTGTGTGTTTATGTGTTGTCGGTGTGTGTGTGTGTGTGTGTTGTCGGTGTGTGTGTGTGTTGTCGGTGTGTGTGTGTGTTGTCGGTGTGTGTGTGTGTGTGTGTGTGTGTGTGTGTTGTCGGTGTGTGTGTGTGTGTGTTGTCGGTGTGTGTGTGTGTGTGTGTGTGTGTGTGTGTTGTCGGTGTGTGTGTGTCTGTGTTGTCGGTGTGTGTGTGTGTGTGTTGTCGTGTGTGTGTGTGTTGTGTGTGTGTGTGTTGTCGGTGTGTGTGTGTGTGTGTGTGTTGTCGGTGTCTGTGTGTGTGTGTTGTCGGTGTGTGTGTGTGTGTGTGTTGTCGGTGTGTGTGTATGTGTGTTGTCGGTGTGTGTGTGTGTGTGTTGTCGGTGTGTGTGTGTGTGTGTGTGTGTGTTGTCGGTGTGTGTGTGTGTGTTGTGTGTGTGTGTGTTGTCGGTGTGTGTGTGTGTGTGTTGTCGGTGTGTGTGTGTGTGTGTTGTCGGTGTGTGTGTGTTGTCGGTGCGTGTGTGTGTGTGTTGTCGGTGTGTGTGTGTGTTGTCGGTGTGTGTGTGTGTGTTGTCGGTGTGTGTGTGTGTGTGTGTGTGTGTGTGTTGTCGGTGTGTGTGTGTGTTGTCGGTGTGTGTGTGTGTTGTCAGTGTGTTGTCGGTGTGTGTGTGTGTGTTGTCGGTGTGTGTGTGTGTGTTGTCGGTGTGTGTGTGTGTGTTGTTGGTGTGTGTGTGTGTTGTGTGTGTGTGTGTGTGTGTTGTCGGTGTGTGTGTGTGTGTGTTGTCGGTGTGTGTGTGTGTGTGTCTTGTTCGGTGTGTGTGTGTTGTCGTTGTGTGTGTGTGTGTGTGGTAGGTGTGTGTGTGTGTTGTCGGTGTGTGTGTGTGTGTGTTGTCGGTGTGTGTGTGTTGTCGGTGTGTGTGTGTGTGTTGTCGGTGTGTGTGTGTGTTGTTGGTGTGTGTGTGTGTGTGTGTGTGTGTTGTCGGTGTGTGTGTGTGTTGTCGGTGTGTGTGTGTGTTGTCGGTGTGTGTGTGTGTGTTGTGTGTGTGTTGTCGGTGTGTGTGTGTGTGTGTGTGTGTGTGTGTGTGTTGTCGGTGTGTGTGTGAGTGTGTGTTGTCGGTGTGTGTGTGTGTGTGTTGTCGGTGTGTGTGTGTGTGTGTTGTCGGTGTGTGTGTGTGTGTGTTGTGTGTGTGTGTTGTCGGTGTGTGTGTGTGTTGTCGATGTGTGTGTGTGTGTGTTGTCATTGTGTGTGTGTGTGTGTTGTCTGTGTGTGTGTGTGTGTGTTGTCGGTGTGTGTGTGTGTGTGTTGTCGGTGTGTGTGTGTGTGTTGTCGGTGTGTGTGTGTGTGTGTGTTGTCGGTGTGTGTGTGTGTTGTCGGTGTGTGTGTGTGTGTGTG